>NC_053493.1:17077233-17377233 GCF_905171775.1 Rana temporaria
AATGTAAGGAAAGAACGATAGATAGAATAATGTAAGGAAAGAATGATAGATAGATAGATAGATAGATAGATAGATAGATAGATAGATAGATAGATAGATAGATAGATAGATAGAATAATGTAAGGAAAGAACGATAGATAGATCGAATAATGTAAGGAAAGAACGATAGATAGATAGATAGATAGAATAATGTAAGGAAAGAACGATAGATAGATAGATAGATAGATAGATAGATAGATAGATAGATAGATAGATAGATAGAATAATGTAAGGAAAGAACGATAGATAGAATAATGTAAGGAAAGAACGATAGATAGATAGATAGATAGATAGATAGATAGATAGATAGATAGATAGATAGATAGATAGATAGATAGATAGATAGATAGATAGAAGAATGTAAGAAAAGATAGATAGATAGATAGATAGATAGATAGATAGATAGATAGATAGATAGATAGATAGATAGATAGATAGATAGATAGATAGATAGATAGAAGAATGTAAGGAAAGAACGATAGATAGAATAATGTAAGGAAAGAATGATAGATAGAATAATGTAAGGAAAGAATGATAGATAGAATAATGTAAGGAAAGAACGATAGATAGATAGATAGATAGATAGATAGATAGATAGATAGATAGATAGATAGATAGATAGATAGATAGATAGATAGATAGAAGAATGTAAGGATAGATAGATAGATAGATAGATAGATAGATAGATAGATAGATAGATAGATAGATAGATAGATAGATAGATAGATAGATAGATAGCATATGGAGATTGGAAGATTAAGAAAATAAGAAAAAAGAAGAGAAAGAGAGAGAGAAAAGAATGAAAAGAAAGAAAGAAAATATATAGAGATATAGAGATTGATGGAGCTGGATAGAAAGATAAATAGATCGATAGATAGATACAGAGTACAGATATATTGATAGAAAGAAAGATAACATATAGAGATTGGAAGAGAAAGAATGAAGGAAAGAAAGAAACTTTTTTACACAGTGTTTATAAACAGAGCTACAAAGTAATGGTGTTTATAAACAAAGAGATACACCATGACAGTGTTTATAAACACCGTTCAGAAACAAAATAGAGAGAAACAAAGTAATATTGTTACTTTTTTTTTAATCTACACTATTTAATCTACAGCTCGAAGGGATGAACTTCTACATACGTATGATATCAGCTGAGGCTCAGTCATGCGACTTTGGACATGATTTCCCAATTTCCCTTTGGGATTAATAGAGTATTTTGTATTCTGAATTCTGTAAAGTCGCATGACAGCCCATTCTTTTCAATGACATCTGTTCAAACCTGTGCAACCCTAAAATCGTAGAAACGCTGAAAAGGTGCTGCACTATTCTGGTGTGACATTTGATGCAACTTTTCTCCACAGATGTCAGATCAATGTCGCACCAAAAGGCACGCTAATGTGAATGGAGCCTAAAGCAAGAACGTTAACGGATATATTATTTAAGCAATAGATAGATTGATTGATTAATTAATCCAAGTCCTACCATCAGTTCATTCCAATGACATTTTATTTAAACAGCCAAACATCCCTAAAATTATATTTTAGTCTTTGGTAAATTATTGCACTGTGCCCGAGTCTACACACCTGCTGTGTCCATTATGAGGGGCTCCCACCATCCCTGTGCTGAGTTCTCAGGTCTTCTTACCTGCTGTGCCCATTATGAGGGGCTCCCAACATCCCTGTGCTGAGTTCCCAGGTCTACTTACCTGCTGTGCCCATTATGAGGAGCTCCCACCATCCCTGTGCTGAGTTCCCAGATCTTCTTACCTGCTGTGCCCACTATGAAGGGTTCGCAACATCCCTGTGCTAATTTCCCGGGTCTGTACATCTGCTGTGCCCATTGTGGGGGTTCCCAGCATCCCTGTTCCGAGTTCCTATGTCTGTACACCTGCTGTGCCCATTATGAGGTGATCCATGTGTTGTGTTCCCAGGTCTTCTTACCTGCTGTGCCCATTATGGGGGGTTTCCACCATCCCTGTGCAGAGTTACTGGGTCTGTACACCTGTTGTGCCCATTATGAGGGGTTCCCACCATCCCTGTGCTGTGTTCCCAGGTCTTCTGTTGTCCCATTATGAGGGGTTTCCACCATCCCTGTGCTGAGTTCCTGAGTCTGTACACCTGCTGTGCCCATTATGAGGTGTTCCCACCATCAATGTGTTGTGTTCCCAGGTCTTCTTACCTGCTGTGCCCATTATGAGGAGTTCCCACCATCCCTGTGCTAAGTTCCTATGTCTGTACAGCTGCTGTGCCCATTATGAGGAGTTCCCACCATCCCTGCTGGATTTTATATCCATTCAATATTATGCAGAATGTATCAAGAGGATCTGAGACACTCAAACAATAGTTGGGAACATCCTGAACTCACAGGTGTGCAGGAACAGAGTTGGAAATTATGTCTAAATGTTGGATCTTCCAAAGAAAGAAAGAAAGAAAGAAAGAAAGAAAGAAAGAAAGAAAGAAAGAAAGAAAGAAAGAAAGAAAGAAAGAAAGAAAGAAAGAAAGAAAAAGAGAGAGAGAGAGAGAGAGAAAGAAAGAAAGAAAGAAAGAAAGAAAGAAAGAAAGAAAGAAAGAAAGAAAGAAAGAAAGAAAGAAAGAAAGAAAGAAAGAAAGAAAGAAAGAAAGAAAGAAAGAGAAAGAAAGGCAATAAATCTAATAGAGAATTGATTGATTGATTGATTGATTGATTGATTGATTGATTGATAATTATCAATAATGATATTATACAGGAAATGATACGATGATATTTCTATCTATAGTGTTTTGCTGCCGTTTTATGAGTAATTAATAATCCTGAATTTGGATTCTGCAAATAGTTACAGTTTGGATACAAATAAAAGAATTGTTCTTCTTACCCCATTGAGCCCCAGGCTGTTGTTTTCAAGGCCAGAAGTGATACCGGAGAGTATGGCGGTGGCGACCACGGCGCCGAGGCACTGGGCGATCATGTACATGACGGCTTTCAGGATGCTGATTTGGCAGCTGAGAAGACACCCCAAAGTGACGGCCGGGTTGAGGTGCGCCCCGCTGACGTGGCCCACGCTCTGAGCCATGGTGGCGATCGATATCCCAAAAGCCAAAGACACCTTGACGATGTCTTGCGTCCGGCCGACGGTCTGGTTAGTCTTTTCTACGACGGGGAAGTTGAACCCCAAAGCGGCACCGATACTAATAAAAACGAAGAGGATCATGGCTAAAAACTCCGCTATGACCGCCCTCCAGAAAGCTTTCTTCTTTAATTCGCTCGCCATTTTTTTTTTAAATTTAAGTGAACTTTTTCTAACTTGGATGAATTAAAATAAAAAGTTCTTCCCGGCAAAAAGACTGAGCAGAGCTCTGAGGGAAAAATTTGAAGTGATGGCTTATTTATAGGGGTTGGGTGGTCTGACAGAGGAAAGGGGAGTTCTACGAGAGGAGGAAGGAAAATTTACATAGATGCAGTTGAAAGCCAAGCTGCCAATTCCTCCCCACGTCTACTTTCCACGAGTTCTCTCCCTCCGCTCTTCTCTCCGATCAGCTACTACAGAACACACATTGCACTCAGCTCCTGCTGGAAACACCCAACACACTCCTAAAAACTTTTCTAAACTCCTTCTTTCATCTTTTTTTTTATTTCTTTAGCAAGCAATTTTTTTATTTATCAAGCATTTGTATTAGTTGTATGCTTTCTTTTCCTTTTTATCATGCATTGTTTTATAATGTTTTTATTCTTTCTTTTTTTTTTTATCATTAGAGTTCTTCTAAACTCCTTCTTTCACCTTTTTTTTCATTTCTTTAGGTAGCAATTCAACTTATTTTTATTTTATTTATCAACTTATAATTCCTATTTAGCAAGCCTTTTTATTAGTTTTATGCTTTCTTTTCCTTTTTATCATGCATTGTTTTATAATCTTTTTTTTTTTTTTTCATTTCTTTAGCAAGCAATTTTTTATTTATCAAGCATTTGTATTAGTTGTATGCTTTCCATTCTTTTTTATCATGCATTGTTTTATAATGTTTTTATTCTTTCTTTTTTTTTTCATTTTTTTTTATCATTAGAGTTCTTCTAAACTCCTTCTTTCACCTTTTTTTCATTTTTTTAGGTAGCAATTCAACTTATTTTTATTTTATTTAATTTATCAACTTATAATTCTTATTTAACAAGCCTTTTTATTAGTTTTATGCTTTATTTTCCTTTTTATCATGCATTGTTTTATAATGTTTTTATTCTTTTTTTTTTTTTCAATACTATTTTTCTTTTTTATTAGAGTTCTTCTAAACTCCTTCTTTCATCTTTTTTTCATTTCTTTAGGTAGCAATTCAACTTACTTTTATTTTATTTTATTTATCAACTCATAATTCTTATTTAGCAAGCCTTTTTTTATTAGTTTTATGCTTTCTTTTCCTTTTTATCATGCAGTGTTTTATAATGTTTTTATTCTTTCTTTTTTTTTCTTTTTTTTATCATTCAAGTTCTTTTAAACTCCTTCTTTCACCTTTTTTTTATTTCTTTAGGTAGCAATTCAACTTATTTTTTATTTTATTTTATTTATCAACTTATATTTCTTATTTAGCAAGCATTTTTATTAGTTTTATGCTTTCTTTTCCTTTTTATCATGCAGTGTTTTATAATGTTTTTATTCTTTTTTTTTTTCAATATATTTTTTTTCATTTGAGTTCTTCTAAACTCCTTCCTTTTCTTTCATTTCTTTAGCAAGCAATTAAACCTATTTTTATTAGTTTTATGCGTTCTTTTTCTTTTTATCATGCAGTGTTTTATAATATTTTTATCCCTTTTTTTTCAACACCTTGTTTCATCTTACCTAATTTCTTTATTAAGCAATTCAGCTTGTTTATTTGTTTTTTTCCTTTTTTTTATTATGCAATGATTTTGTATTACAATGCTTTCTTAATTTTCACCCTAAAAATACATGTATTTTGCATTTGTTTGTTTCTGTTTGTTTTTTGTTTTTTATTTCCTTTTCATTTTTTGCTTTTATGTTTTTTTTTTCTTTCTTACAGTATAAATGTATTTTAGTATTTTTTTTGTGTTTCTTTAATAAAAATCTTCAGCTTTTATTTTATCTATCTATCTATCTATCTATCTATCTATCTATCTATCTATCTATGTATATATCTATCTATCTATCTATCTATCTATCTATCTATCTATCTATCTATCTATCTATCTATCTATCTATCTATCTATCTATCTATCTATCTATCTATCTATCTAATGTTATGATGCTTTGTTGTTTCCTTTTTACAAATTTTGCAAACAAGGGGCCAGATTTCTGTCCTTCACACTTTAGACAACTTTCACACTGAGGCGCTTTCACGCTAAAAACAGCACCTAAAAAGCTCACGAAAACCTATTTCCATTAAAACTGGGGCAGTTTGCTGGCAGGGCGTGGTGAAAAACTCCCCTCTCCATTGAAATGAATGGAAAGTTCTTCAAAAGCGCCTGAAAAGCTCTTCAAAATCGCTCAGTGTTTTTACTGGCAGTTTAGAAGCGCCTCAGTGTGAAAGTGGCCTTAGACCCCTTTCACACTGGGGCGTTTTTCAGGCGATTTAGCGTTAAAAAAAACGCCTGTAAAGCGCCTGAAAGAAGCTGCATCTGCAATCCCAATGTGAAAGCCCGAGTGCTTTCACACTGAGGCGTCAAAAAAAGTCCTGCAAGCAGCTTCTTTGCAGCACTTTAGGAGCGTTGAATACACCACTCCTAAAGCGCCCCTTCCCATTGAGGGGGCTTTTTCTAACACCAAAGCGCCTGAAAAACGCCCCAGTGTGAAAGGGGTCTTAGCGGCGCTTTACCAGCGTTTTTCGGGCGCTGGCAGCGCGAAAGGGCTCTGAAAACACTCGGGCTTTCACATTGGGATTGCAGATGAGGCTTCTTTCAGGCACTTTACAGGCTTTTTTTTTTTAGCGACTGTAAAATGCCTGAAAAATGCCCCAAAAAATCCTGAAAAACGCCCCAGTGTGAAAGGGGCCTTAGGGGGCTGAACTGTGGCCAGAGGAAGTAGAAAATGGCCTGGCATCAGTAAAACTCCTTTCACACTGGGGCATTTTTCAGGCACTTTTGGGTTAAAAATATCGTCTGTAAAGCACCTAAAAAAAACGGCTCCCCTGCAGTCTCAGTGTGAAAGCCCGAGGCCACTAAGGCGATGCACTGGCAGGACGTTATAAAAACTCCTGCAAGCAGCATCTTTGGAGCGGTGAAGGAGCGGTGTATACAGGGCGGCCGATCCGCCGGCAAAACGCCGCTACAGCCGAGCTTTGCGGGTGGCATAACATGGTGACATAACCGGGTTACCCCGCCCCCTTCTGACTTCATGTGATGTCAGAGGGGGCGGGGTTTTCCTTTTTTGGCGATTGTTGCTCGCAGAGTCATTTATGGGGATACGTACGTTTAGCCCCCGCTCACACTGAATGCAGATTTTATTTCATTGCTACATCAGTGCTATTTCAAAGCTGCCGGTCAGTGTGATTTCATGCACAGGTGCCAATACATGTCGCACATGAAATCACCATAAATAGTGCAGGATCAGTGCCCATCAGTGCCGCCTATCATTGCCCATCAGTGCCACTCATCAATGATGCCAATCAGTGCCCTTCAGTGCTGCCTATTAGTGCCCATCAGTGCCACTCATCAATGCTGCCAATCAGTGCCCTTCAGTGCTGCCTATTAGTGCCCATTAATGCCACTCATCAATGCTGCCAATCAGTGCTGCCTGTTAGTGCCCATCAGTGCCACCCATCAATGCTGTCAATCAGTGCTGCCTATCAGTGCCCTTCAGTACTGCCTATCAGAGCCCATCAGTGCCACTTATCAGTGCCACCTATCAGTCACTGCTGGGACGGGGGAGCAGGGGAAGCTGAGTTGCTAAGTCAAACCTGCTCCTGCATTGCTTATAGGAGGGGCATAGGCGTGCGCAGGGGGTGTGCCAGGTGTGGCTGGGCACACCCTAATCACGCTGTGCAGTGCAGATTCACCCTGCTGATATTTCACCCAAATAAAATTGTAAAACAATAAAATAAAAAATAATAAAAAAATGAAATAACAAAAATTTAAAACTACTAGAAATGTGCAGAACGAAAACATTGGTTTTGTTACATTTCGTTTCAATTCGTTATTTACGTAAATTCGTTTATTTTGTTTTTGGGATTAGCATAATATTATATCTATTATCGAATAATTTTCGAGTAGTTTTCGAACCTGAAAGGTTTTCGAATAAATTTCAAATAGTTTTCCAATTTCCAAAAAGAAGAAAATAGAATATATATATATATATATATATATTTTTCTATTCTATTCCTTTATTTTCTATTCTATTTTATTCTCTTTGGAAATTGGAAAATTATTAGAATTCGAAAAGTATTCAAAAACTAGTAGAAAACAATTTGAATTCGAATTTCGTTATTTCGGATTCGTTTAAATTCGGTACCATTCTAATTGGGATGCATCCGAATTTTCAAATAACGAAAATGTGTCCGAATTTTAATTCTGATCGAAACGTACCACACCTGTCTAAAATTTACCATTGCTCTACTGACAACGCCCACTGCCTTACAACATTTTTCCATTTATTTAGAGTGTGTGTGTATGTATACCAGTGTTTGAACTTTGGGGTGCACACCCTAATGCATTAGGCTGCGCACACCTATGAGGAGGTGGGAGGCTGAGCTACTGACTTACTGCTAGGAGGGGGGAGCCTGCAATCTGAGATGCCAAGTCAGTACTTAGGGTGATCAAGAGTAGCTGGAATTCAATACAGGGCACAGCAGGTGTACAGACCCGGGAACTCAGCACAGGGATGGTGGGAACCCCTCATAATGGGCACAGCAGGTGTACAGACCCGGGAACTAAGCACAGGGATGGTGGGAACCCCTCATAATGGGCACAGCAGGTGTACAGACCCGGGAACTAAGCACAGGGATGGTGGGAACCCCTCAAATGGGCACAGCAGGGGGTACAGACCCAGGAACTCAGCACAGGGATGGTGGGAACCCCTCATAATGGGCACAGCAGGTGTACAGACCCGGGAACTCAGCACAGGGATGGTGGGAACCCCTCATAATGGGCACAGCAGGTGTACAGACCCGGGAACTCAGCACAGGGATGGTGGGAACCCCTCATAATGGGCACAGCAGGTGTACAGACCCAGGAACTCAGCACAGGGATGGTGGGAACCCCTCATAATGGGCACAGCAGGTGTACAGACCCGGGAACTCAGCACAGGGATGGTGGGAACCCCTCATAATGGGCACAGCAGGTGTACAGACCCAGGAACTCAGCACAGGGATGGTGGGAACCCCTCATAATGGGCACAGCAGGTGTACAGACCCGGGAACTCAGCACAGGGATGGTGGGAACCCCTCATAATGGGCACAGCAGGTGTACAGACCCGGGAACTCAGCACAGGGATGGTGGGAACCCCTCATAATGGGCACAGCAGGTGTACAGACCCGGGAACTCAGCACAGGGATGGTGGGAACCCCTCATAATGGGCACAGCAGGTGTGTAAATCCAGGAACTCAGCACAGGGATGGTGGGAACCCCTCATAATGGGCACAGCAGGTGTACAGACCCGGGAACTCAGCACAGGGATGGTGGGAACCCCTCATAATGGGCACAGCAGGTGTACAGACCCGGGAACTCAGCACAGGGATGGTGGGAACCCCTCATAATGGGCACAGCAGGTGTACAGACCCGGGAACTCAGCACAGGGATGGTGGGAACCCCTCATAATGGGCACAGCAGGTGTGTAAATCCAGGGACTCAGCACAGGGATCTCACTAACAGAGTCTCCAAGACATAGAAGGAAATGTTGGGAGATGCATCCCTCCAGCATTTACAGCTTTATGAAATAGTTTGGAGCGGAGTGTCCCCCTTAGTACTACAGAGAGCTTTATCCTTCTTCATTCTGTATCGCCTTCCCACATTTTCAAACTCTTTGTCTCGCTAATTAATCTTTCAATGGGGACACTAATTCTGGTGACAACTGACCATAGGAAGGATTTCCCCTTTCATTAGGGAGACTTCCTGTTGTGTCTATGGGACAGGAAATGAAGGGAAATCTTCCCAACAGGACACAGACAGGAAAACACGGACATGTTTTAACCCTTCCCTTCTCTGCACACAATTAAAAAAAGAAAGTTTGGGCTTTAGATATACTTTACCTGTTTCCAGCCCTTATGTCTAGTACACACGATGGGAAAATCCCATGATAGATTGTTTTTGGAAAGCTAGTCTCAAGTCAGATCCACGGGGGATTGCTAATGGTACAAAAAAGATCATACGGCAGAATACAACTTCCCGCGTACGTAGCAACGTTCCACCGTATAAAAGGAAGTGATGTCATTACGTGTGACGTCCTCTTCTAGCCACGCCTAGAGATATACACGTTCCGCGCATGCGCGATCTTGTACTCTCAAATTCTTTCATACGAACACCATATTAATTACACGATAATCGTTCGATCTGTTATCTAACAAGACAAACATTTAGCTCGGAATCTTTCGTATTGTCGGAAGTAGGGTTGTCCCGATACCGATACCAGTATCGGTATCGGGACCTATACTGAGCATTTGCGGGAGTACTTGTACTCCCGCAAATGCCCCCGATGCCAGATCCGATACTACCCCCCCCATATATGCAGCCATGTCCCCCACATATATGGGGGACATGGCTGCATATATGGGGGACATAGCTGCATATGTGGGGGACATGGCTGCATATGTGGGGGACATGGCTGCATATGTGGGGGACATGGACATGGCGGCATATATGGGGGACATGGCTGCGTATGTGGGGGACATGGCTGCATATATGGGGGACATAGCTGCATATGTGGGGGACATGGCTGCATATGTGGGGGACATGGCTGCATATGTGGGGGACATGGACATGGCGGCATATATGGGGGACATGGCTGCGTATGTGGGGGACATGGCTGCATATGTGGGGGGACATGGCTGCATATGTGGGGGGACATGGCTGCATATATGGGGGACATGGCTGCATATGTGGGGGACATGGCTGCATATATGGGGGACATGGCTGCATATATGGGGGACATGGCTGCATATGTGGGGGACATGGCTGCATATGTGGGGGACATGGCTGCATATATGGGGGACATGGCTGCATATGTGGGGGGCATGGCTGCATATGTGGGGGACATGGCTGCATATATGGGGACATGGCTGCATATGTGGGGGACATGGCTGCATATGTGGGGGACATGGCTGCATATATGGGGGACATGGCTGCATATGTGGGGGACATGGCTGCATATATGGGGACATGGCTGCATATGTGGGGGGCATGGCTGCATATGTGGGGGACATGGCTGCATATATGGGGGACATGGCTGCATATGTGGGGGACATGGCTGCATATGTGGGGGACATGGCTGCATCTGTGGGGGACATGGCTGCATTTGGGGACACATTTAAAAAAAAGTATCGGTATTCGGTATCGGCGAGTACTTGAAAAAAAGTATCGGTACTTGTACTCGGTCCTAAAAAAGTGGTATCGGGACAACCCTAGTCGGAAGCCGTGTACTAATGGCTGGATTATCAAACGATCGCTCTGTTATTTTCCTCCGATTTTCTCATCCTGGGTACAAGCATTTAGGAAGTACCTGTACATCCTCAGGTGGAAGCGGTTATAAGGATCATGGCTGATCCCGGTATCAACATTTGCAGCCGGCGGTGGGCGATGGGCTTTCATGTAAAAATGACCTGAGCGTCTCTACAGCCTTCCAATCAGCTCACACTCCAGCCCTGCTGTATTGGCCTATCACCTATCAGTGCCCATCAGTGCCGCCTATTAGTGCCTATCAGTTCAATTAATAAAGATTTTTAAGGATCTGAATATTTTTGAAATGTTCACATCTTTAGCACAAGGATAGGATTTTCTTTTAACCCTTTCATGCCTAAGCCTATTTATGACATTTAGGCCTTGATTCACGTAGGGCGGCTTTACGTTGTGCGGGCGTAGCGTATCTTATTTACGATACGCCGCCGCTACTTAGAGAGGCAAGTGCTGTATTCACAAAGCACTTGCATCCTAAGTTACGGCGGCGTAGCGTAAATTGGCCGGCATAAGCGCGCGTAATTCAAAGTAGGCAGGTCGTGGGCATGTTGTATTTAAATTAAGCGTGACCCCATGTAGATGTATGGCCAAACGAACGGCGCATGCGTGCGCATGCGCGCGCATTCTCAGTATCACGTCGTATTTACGCCCAAAGATACACCGGCTCAATGACTGTGACGTGAACGTAACCTACGCACAGCCCCATTCACGTACGACTTACGTAAACGACGTAAAAAGATACGCTTGTTCCGACGTCCATACCTTGCATGGGCTGCGCCACCTAGAGACCTGCTTTAAGTTTACGCTGGCGTATGTCTTACGTAAACGGCATAACTAATTGCGACGGGCGTATGTACGTTCGTGAATCGGCGTATCTTGCTCATTTACATATTCGACACGGAAATCAACAGAAGCGCCACCTAGCGGCCAGTGTAAATATGCACCCCAAGATACGGCGTAGGAGACTTACGCCGCTCATATCTTGGCCAAATCTATGCTTAACTGATTCTATGAATCAGGCGCTATAGATACGACGGCGGCCATTCGGACTTACGACGGCGTATCTGGAGATACACTGTCGTAAGTCTTTGAGAATCTGGGCCTTGGTGTTTACAAGTAAAAATCTGTATTTTTTGCTAGAAAATTACTTAGAACCCCCAAACATTATATATATATTTTTTAGCAGAGAATCTAGAGAATAAAATGGCGATTGTTGCAATATTTTATGTCACACGGTATTTGTGCGGTGGTGTTTCAAATGCAACTTTTTGGGAAAAATTTACTTTCATGAATTTTAAAAAAATGAAAAAGTAAAGAGTAAAGTTAGCCCAATTTATTTGCATAATGTGAAAGATGATGTTACGCCGAGTAAATTGATACCAAGCATGCCACGCTTTATAATTGCACGCACTCGTGGAATGGCGACAAACTACGGTACCTAAAAATCTCCATAGGCTACGCTTTAAACTTTTTTTTACGGTTACCAGGTTAGAGTTACAGAGGAGGTCTAATGCTAGAATTATTGCTCTCGCTCTGACGATCGCAGCGATACCTCACATGTGTGATTTGAACACCGTTTTCATATGCGGGCGCGTCTTCCGTATGCGTTTCCTTTGTTGCGCAAGCTCGTGGGGGGGGGGGGGCGCTTTAAAATTTATTTATTTTTGTTCCTATTTATTTTATTTATTTTTAAAATATTAAAAAAAAAAAATTGTTTTTTTTACATTTTGATCACTTTTATTGCTGTCACAAGGAATGTAAACATCCCTTGTGACAGTAATAGGTGGTGACAGGTACTCTTTATGGAGGGATCGGGGGTATAAAAGACCCCAGATCCCTCCTTTTGCACTTCAAAGTATTCAGATCGCCGAAAACGGCGATTCTGAATACTGTGTACTTTTTTAAATCCGGCGCCATTGGCAGCCGAGAAACCCGGAAGTGACGTCATGACGTCGCTTCCGTATTTACATTGCGGAGACTGAATCAAAGCCGTTTACGGCTTAGTTTCAGTCTGCGCCTGGACACTGGAGGTGCCGGATCGAGAATCGGGTCTCCCGGTGGGATGGGAGGCCCGGTCAGAGAGGCGGCGGGAGGGGGGTGTGTCCCCTCCGGCATAACAACCGAGCGGCTTTTAGCATCCAATTCGCAGGACATTTCAAAATACATTGTTTTCAATGAGGCTGGTTCACATATGTGCGATGCATTCGCACTGCGCATTGCCTCCAAACCGTGTGCGTTTTTTAGGTCTTGCGGTGCGGCTCAGGTGCGAATTCAGTCCCATTATCTTCTATGGGTACGCAGCTGATTCGCAGATGTGTTCAGTTCTCTTCAGGAATTTCTCTCATTCAGCTCAATACACTTCTCCCCCACTCTCCTCTCACCCGTAACTTCTCCCAAGTCTCCAAATTCGCATCTAAAACGTTGCTAATCTGCTGAACACTTCTCTTGTGCAGAGATAAGAGAGCTGAAATTCGCACCGCACTAGTGTGATTCCGGCCTTAGGCCCCGTACACACGACCGGTTTTCCCGGCAGAATTCAGCAAGAAAACTCTATGGGAGACGTATTCTGCCGAGGAAACCGGTCGTGTGTACATGTTCTCTATTTCCTCGTTGGGCAATGGGAAAATTTGGCTCGCCGAGATCCTCGGCGGCTTCACAAGGAACTCGACGAGCAAAACGATGTGTTTTGCCCGTCGAGTTTCCTGGACGTGTGTACGGGGCCTGAGGCTCCATTCACACTAAGGCCGGAATCGCACTAGTGCGGTGCGAATTTCAGCTCTCTTATCTCTGCAGAGAGACAAGAGAAGTGTTCAGCAGATTAGCAACGTTTTAGGCTGCATTCACATCTATGCGACAAAACGCCCGACGCCGGACGCTTCTGCCGCTAGAGGGGAGAATTCCCATTGCTGTCTATGGAGATGGTTCACATCTCATAGACGCCGGAACACCTGTCGCCTGGAAAAAGGTCCCGGACCCTTTTTTTCAGGCGACATTGGCGTTCGCCCATTAACAGCAATGGGAAGAATCTGAAAAAAAAAAAAAGATACACACTCGCGGCAAAATACGCAGCGTACGCCGTACGCCGCTGTCGCATAGATGTGAATGCAGCCTTAGATGCGAATTTGGAGACTTGGGAGAAGTTCCGGGTGAGAGGAGAGTGGGGGAGAAGTGTATTGAGCTGAATGAGAGAATTCCTGAAGAGAACTGAACACATCTGCGAATTCAGCTGCGTACCCATAGAAGATAATGGGCTTGAATTCGCACCTGAGCCGCACCGCAAGACATAAAAACCGCACACGGTTTGGAGGCAATGCGCAGTGCGAATGCATCGCACATATGTGAACCAGCCTCATTGAAAACAATGTATTTTAAAATGTTCTGCGAATTGGATGTGGTTTAAGCCGCACTCAATTCGCATAGGTGTGAACCTGGCCTAATGCTTTTTTTGATGCATTTTGCATTTTGCAGAAATGCAGGGAAATTTTTTAACATGGTTTCCTATGGAACATGTTCACATCAATGCTTTTTTGTGCCTCTGCGTTTTTGGAAAGGGTCAGGGACTTTTTTTCCTGCAAAAAGCAGCGTTTTGCATGCAATAGAATTCAATGGACCTGCATCAAAAACGCAAGTGCCACGATTTTGCCGCGATTTGCATTTTGCGTTTTTTCTAAACCTATTTATTAGGGTTGTCCCGATACCACTTTTTTAGGACTGAGTACGAGTACCGATACTTTTTTTCAAGTACTCGCCGATACCGAATACCGATACTTTTTTTTAAATATGTCCCCAAATGCAGCCATGTCCCTCCACAAATGCAGCCATGTCCCCCACATATGCAGCCATGTCCCCCCTCAGATGCAGCCATGTCCCCCCTATATATGCAGCCATGTCCCCCCCATATGCAGCCATGTCCCCCCCATATGCAGCCATGTCCCCCCACATATGCAGCCATGTCCCCCCCATATCCAGCCATGTCCCCCCCATATCCAGCCATGTCCCCCCATATCCAGCCATGTCCCCCCCATATCCAGCCATGTCCCCCTCATATGCAGCCATGTCCCCATCATATCCAGCCATGTCCCCCTATATGCAGCCATGTCCCCCCCATATCCAGCCATGTCCCCACATATGCAGCCATGTCCCCCCACAGATGCAGCCATGTCCCCCCTATATATGCAGCCATGTCCCCCCATATGCAGCCATGTCCCCCCCATATCCAGCCATGTCCCCCCCATATCCAGCCATGTCCCCCCTATATCCAGCCATGTCCCCCCATATCCAGCCATGTCCCCCCATATCCAGCCATGTCCCCCTATATGCAGCCATGTCCCCCCCATATGCAGCCATGTCCCCCCATATGCAGCCATGTCCCCCCATATGCAGCCATGTCCCCCCCATATCCAGCCATGTCCCCCCATATGCAGCCATGTCCCCCCCATATCCAGCCATGTCCCCCCATATGCAGCCATGCCCCCCCATATCCAGCCATGTCCCCCCCATATCCAGCCATGTCCCCCCATATGCAGCCATGTCCCCCCTATATCCAGCCAAGTCCCCCCATATCCAGCCATGTCCCCCCTATATATGCAGCCATGTCCCCTATATGCAGCCATGTCCCCCCATATGCAGCCATATCCCCCCCATATGCAGCCATGTCCCCCCCATATGCAGCCATGTCCCCCCCATATGCAGCCATGTCCCCCCCCATATCCAGCCATGTCCCCCCATATGCAGCCATGTCCCCCCATATCCAGCCATATCCAGCCATGTCCCCCCATATCCAGCCATGTCCCCCCATATCCAGCCATGTCCCCCCCATATCCAGCCATGTCCCCCCCATATGCAGCCATGCCCCCCCCATATATGCAGCCATGTCCCCTCATATCCAGCCATGTCCCCCCATATGCAGCCATGTCCCCCCCATATGCAGCCATGTCCCCCCCCATATATGCAGCCATGTCCCCCCATATCCAGCCATGTCCCCCCATATCCAGCCATGTCCCCCCATATGCAGCCATGTCCCCCTTACCTACATGCTGCCGTGCCGCATCCCTGCTGCCGCCGCCGCTTGGTTAATACGGGCGGGGAACATTACAGCTTTCATTTGAATAGCTGTAGTGTTTCGCGCCGCGCTGCGTATAGACACTCCCCCTTGCTCAGGATTGGACAGTTCACCCGAGCAAGGGGGAGTGTCTATACGTGGCGCGGCGGAAAACAGCTATTCAAATAAAAGCTGTAATGTTCCCCGCCCGTATTAACCAAGCGGCGGCGGCAGCGGGGATGCGGCGGGATGCGGCGTAGCGGCGGGATGCGGCGTAGCGGCGGGGGGGGGAAGTATTCGGCCAGGCATCGGGGGCATTTGCGGGAGTACAAGTACTCCCGCAAATACTCGGAATCGGTCTAGTATCGGTATCGGGACAACCCTACTATTTATAGCTGCTTGTTAAAGAAAATGTAAAAAAAAAAAAATTACTGGCAAAAAAAAAAAAAAACGCAAATCGCGGTAAAATCGCACGTCAAAACGCACGTCAAAAACGCAGCAAGCACCGCAAAAAGCATTGCAAAAACGCTCAAAAGCAACATGCATAGGTGTGAATCGAGCCTTAGAGGCGCCTCTCTTCTCTTTTATACTTTGTAAAAAAAATGCTTTGATATACAAGTGCTTTGGATTACAAGCATGTTTCTGGAATGAATTATGCTCATAAACCAAGGTTTTACTGTACATATAAAAGCTTTTTTCATTTTTTTTTTTGGGCAGAAGGTGACGTGAGGCGCGGAGTCTTTTTTTTTTCCATGGTCTTGCCCTCTCTGGGGGGGGGGGCTGTGATGTGATGGTTCTATTCCGGGATGCTGACAATGATGGAAATCGCCTTTCTGATGAACTCACCGCAGTCTGTTCCATCCAGCGGCAGCCATTCCAGGTGTCTGCGTCCTTCCCACAGACTCGTGTCACTGGATGGAGGGAGACCTGGCAAGACCCGTATTTACTCTGCAGCAGAGAGTGCCAACCCCGGCCGACCCCAAAGTTCACCGCAGCCCAAGACCCCCCTTCCATCTGCTCTGCCAGCTTATTCTTAATGCTTTACTAATTGTATCTCTAAAATAAATATTCAGGCTCTCTTTTTATTTATTTTTTTATCCTTTTTCTTTTTTTTTTCATTCTTTTTTTTTTTGGAGTAATTGAGTTACACCCACTGACACTTTTTTTACAATGTGGAGGAGGCATTGAGTCATAAGATGTAGAAATAGAGGCTTTATAAAACATCTGACAGTAGAAAACCCTACAGCAGAGTCTGGCCTTATTGTCCTTTATATATAAATAGTGCAGTGCTGGATATTATATCTGACCTCCGGACCTTCCCATTCAGATGTAGCGGCTCCCCCCCCCCCTTCACCATATCACCTCTCCTAGCACAAACCCCCCAAATCCCCCCTCCTAGCACAAATCCCCCTAAATCACCACACCTAGAAATTCTTACCCACTGCTGCCCCCCCAAATTTCCCCCTCGCAGCACAAATCCCCTCATCCCTCAATCCCCCTGCAGTGTCCCTTCATCTCACAAGAAACCATAGTGCCCAGGACAGCCGCTCCCTCCTGCCCACCCCTTGCCCAGGCCCTGCATCTACCCATCATTGGTATATTTGCATAACTCCTCCTTGCATCAAGTCTGAGGCCTCGTACACACGACAGAGTTTCTCGGCAGAATTCGGCGAGAAACTCGGTCAGAGCCGGATTCTGCCGAGAAACTCTGTCGTCTGTACACTTTTGGCCCGATGGAGCCGCCGAGGAACTCGTCGAGAAAATAGAGAACATGTTCTCTATTTTCTCGTTGTTCTATGGGAGAAGGCGGCCCGCCGAGCTCCTCGGCGGCTTCATCCCTGAACTTGACGAGGAACTCGATGTGTTTGGCACGTCGAGTTCCTCGGCCGTGTGTACGAGGCCTGAGGGCTCTTGAGAGGAGCGCAGAGGCAGGGTGCTGTGGTGTTTTCAGCACTCTGCCGGCTCCTTCCACTAGCCATAACCTGCCTGCATTGCATAGAGAAGTGCAGAAACCCTGGGTCTAAAAAAAAATATAATGAAAATGTTGATGATGGGGGGGGGGGGGAGAATAAGCAGGGAATGCAAAATTCCATCAGGTTTGGTTCACATATATGCAGTTGTGCATGCTGTGGGTGCTCAGGCACAGCAGACCATTTAATGGGCTGCTGTGTCTGCATTTTCTGCAGGTAAAAGGTCCCTGCAATTTTTTTTTAAATGCGAGCGCACAGAAATCGCACCGCAGTATTCCAACATGATAACGACCCCAAACACCCCTCCAAGACCACCACTGCCTTGATAAAGAAGCTGAGGGTAAAGGTGATGGACTGGCCAATAGTGTTGCTCACGAATATTCGTATTGCGAATATTCGGCTCGAATATGGCATATTCGAGTATTCGCGAATATATCGAATTTCGCGGCCAATATTCGCTATTCCGAATATTCGCATTTTTTCAATTTTATTTTTAAAACAGATCACATCCTAGTGATTTCCATCGACGTCTAAAAGCATTGCTGGTATGATTAGAGACCTTGGGCCGAGTAGCTGAAGCGATCATTTTATATTGCCGAATATTCGCAATGCGAATATTCGGCAATAGGAATATTGCGCGATTATTTTCTCCGCCCTTCTTTTGCATCAGAGTTCTGCTACCACAGTTGTTAAAATTTCACTATCATTTTCGCATCCGCATTAGCGCAATTTCGCAATATTGTTTTTTGGATAAAATGTCACGATTATTCGATTTCAGAATATTAGCGAATACTTTCTCCGCCCTTCTTTTGCATCGGAGCCAATCAGAGTTCTCCTACCACAGTTGTCGAAATTCCGCAATCAATTTCGCATTCGCATTTGCGAAATTTCGATAATATATCACGAATATTCGATTTCAGCATGAGCCAATCAGAGTTCTCCTACCGCACTTGTCGAAATTTCGCAATTATTTTCGCATTCGCAATAGCGAAATTTCGCAAAAGTTTCATTTGGATAAAATATCACGAATATTCGATTGTAGCGAATATTTCTCGAATATTCGGCTATATATTCGTGATATATCGCGAAATCGAATATGGCGTATTCCGCTCAACACTACTGGCCAAGCATGTCTCCAGACCTAAATCTTATTGATCATCTGTGGGGCTCCTCATACGGAAGGTGGAGGAGCGCAAGATCTCTAACATCCACCAGCTCTGTGATGTCATCATGGAGGAGGGGAAGAGGACTCCAGTGACAACCTGTGAAGCTCTGGTGACCTCCATGTCCAAGAGGGTTAAAGGGGTTGTAAAGGTAATTTGTTTCTCCTAAATAGCTTCCTTTACCTTAGTGCAGTCCTCCTTCACTTACCTCATCCTTCCATTTTGCTTTTAAATGTCCTTATTTCTTCTGAGAAATCCTCACTTCCTGTTCTTCTGTCTGTAACTCCACACAGTAATGCAAGGCTTTCTCCCTGGTGTGGAGTGTCGTGCTCGCCCCCTCCCTTGGACTACAGGAGAGTCAGGATGCCCACTAACACACAGCTCCTTTATCTATCTGCAACGTAGAGAGCGTCCTGACTCTCTTATAGTCCAAGGGAGGGGGCGAGCACGACAGTCCACACCAGGGAGAAAGCCTCGCATTACTGTGTGGAGTTACAGACAGAAGAACAGGAAGTGAGGATTTCTCAGAAGAAATAAGGACATTTAAAAGCAAAATGGAAGAATGAGGTAAGTGAAGGAGGACTGCACTAAGGTAAAGGAAGCTATTTAGGGAAAAAAAATTGTATCTTTACAACCTCTTTAACCTCCCTGGCGGTATGATTCTTTCAGAAAAAAGGTGCTGAAAGCGGTACCATTATTTGCAAGGAAATTTGGCGTTTTATACTGTAGGCCTGTAATTTTTAGGAATAACTCACTTAAATCTGACCAAACAAGGGCCCAGATTCAAGAAGCACTTGCGCCCGCGCAACCATAGGTTACGAAGCGCAAGTGCTTACTTGCTCCAGTGTAACAAGTGCTCCTGATTCAGGAACCTCGTTACACCGACTGCAGGCTAAAATCTGCACGGCATAAGGCTCTTATGCCTCGCAGATTTTAGGCTGCATTCTTGCGGGGGCCGCTAGGGGGCGCTCCCATTGTGTATCAGCGTGTAGTATGCAAATTGCATACTACCACTGATTCACAAGCTTGCGCGGGCCCCGCGCAAGCCAGGTACGGAGTTTCCGTACGGCTACTTTTAGCGCAAGGCTGCCCCTTCTAATAGTAGGGGCAGCCAATGCTAAAGTATAGCCGTCCTTCCCGCGCCGTGAAATTTGAATTTCACGGCGTTTGCGTAAGTGAAACGTGAATGGCGCTGGACGCCATTCACGTTCACTTAGAAGCAAATGACGTCCTTGCGACGTCATTTGCCGCAATGCACGTCGGGAAAGTTTCCCGACGGAGCACACGCTGTACGCTCGGCGCGGGAGCGCGCCTAATTTAAATGATTCCCGCCCCCGGCGGGATCATTTAACTTGCGCGCGCTTATGCCGGGCAAATTTGCCGGCGCGCCCTCGCAATTCACGGAGCTACTGCTCCGTGAATCGAGGGCAGCGCAAAATATTTGCGGGGGCGCAGGGCAAAATCGTTGCCCTGCTCCCCCACAAATATCGCGCAATTCTACTTGAATCTGGGCCAAGATTCTTGTAGGCATCCCGGGTATGACATTTTTTTTAAAAACAAAATTATAAATTATAATATAATAAATAATTATAAATAATTATAACAAGTAATAATATAATTATAATAAAAATGATTCAATAATGTAATCAAATCAAAATCACTGAAATTTGCTCAGTTGCAGAATTGTCGCTGTCATTATTTTTTTTTTTTTATGGTGAATTTCCCCACAAATCGCTATCGCACAATTCTGCAAGTGATTATAATTTATTATCGCTGTTTTTTAGCTGATCTAAAACCATTTTTTACATAAAGGGACACTTTTGGTTGCTATGGACAAGAAACGTTTTTATTATATAAAATGACATGTAGGACACTGGGCAGACCACTAGGGACAAGGGGGGTGTGTATTTTTTACATACAGTACTGTAATCTATAAGATTACAGTATACTGTATGTAATGTGTTTGTTTACGTTTTTGAATTTGGCGCCGTTCTCCGCTCCCGTGCGTCGTAACGTCGCAGGGAACGGAGATCGGCGTCACACAGAGGCACTGTGTGAATCGAGCGAGGTCCCGCTCGCTCACACAGCGCGGTGGCATCGCTGGATCCAGGGACAAGGTAAGTAAACACTCCCTGTGGATCCAGCGAGGTGAGCCCGAGTCTGACTAGGGGTTGCCGCTCGCAGCAGGAAAATCTAACCCCAAGTCAGACTCGGGAACACCGCCAGGCAGGTTAAGGCAGTGCTGGAAAATAATGGCGGCCACCCAAAATATTGACACTTTGGGCCCAATTTGGACATTTTCACTTAGGGGTGTCCTCACTTTTGTTGCCAGCGGTTTAGACATTAATGGCTGTGTGTTGAGTTATTTTGAGGGGACAGCAAATGTACACTGTTATACAAGCTGTACACTCACTACACTACATTGTAGATACAAAGTGTCATTTCTTCAGTGTTGTCACATGAAAAGATACAAGAAAAGATTTACAAACATGTGAGGGGTGTACTTGGTGTGTGTGTGTGTATATATATATATATATATATATATATATATATATATTTATTTATTTATTTATATTTACAATATATATAAATACAATTATTATTATTTTTACTATTTTATGTAATAATAGACAAAAGCTTACATGAAAATACCTTTTGATCTGTAAAGTGACTACATACCTTTCCCTTTTGTTTGAGATTATTGATCTTGCATTCCATGAAGGATGAATAGCGTCATCCACGGGGATTGTGTGAAGGTTGTGCCCCCCCAACATATCGACTTTTATGCCATTCCCCGGAATTATTAACTAACCTTTCAAGGTGTGATAGCGATTCTGGGCGAGGGTCAGTCCTCGTACACACGGCCGAGTTTCTCTGCAAAAACCAGCAAGAAGCTTGCTGGGTTGTTTTTTTTGCAGAGGAAACCGGTCGTCTGTACACTTTTCAACGAGGAAACCGCCGAGGATCTCGTCGGGCCAAAAAGAGAACATGTTCTCTATTTCCTTGACGGCAATGGGAAAATTTGGCTCGCAAGGAACTCGACGAGCAAAACGATGTGTTTTGCCCGTCGAGTTTCTCGGCCGTGTGTACGAGGCCTCACTTTCTGAGAACAGACGTAATTATAGGAAATGTGATATATATATATATATATATATATTAGGAATCTACCAATGAAAGTTTATCATTTCACACCTTTTTTATAACTAACAATTGTAATGATGCCATGTGCCCAAACCTCCATGATGTTTGAATTACATGACTCGGAAAGTCGGAATAATGTGATTGGCTATGGTGGATAGGAGAAGACAGGGGTGCAGGGAGACAATTTTGGCCCAGATTCACAGAGAGTTGGGCGAACATTACGCCGCCGTAACGCAAACGCCGTACGCCACGCCGACGCAGCGCGGAGAGGCAAGCACTGCATTCAGCAAGCCAGTGCTCCCAACGCTGCGCCAGTATGGCGTAGGATTCGAAGGCGTAGGCTGGCGTAGGTGGAAGTGGGCGTGACCCATGCAAATGAGGCGTGACCCCATGCAAATGATGGGCCGAGTGCCAGACAGATACGTTTATACGAACTGCGCGTGCGCCATGACGTGGACCCCCTGCGCCTGCTCACAACCACGTCGGAACAAATGCCTAAACTGCGCCGGATCACTTCGTACAGGGTGAACGTAAGCTACGCCCAGCCAGACACATGTCCAATGTAAAATACTCCGGCTTGTGTTCCCTGGTGCAGACCTGAGCATGTCTGCTGCTGGGTTGCACCAACTTTATGGGGAATAACTTTACGCCGGACGTACAACTTACGTGCACCTCACGTAGCCTGCGTCGGGCAAACGCAGGTTCGTGAATCGCCGTATTTCCCTCATTTGCATGTTTGAATGGCTAATCAATGGGAGCGGCACCATGCACCCAGCCTAAATGTGCGCCCACCCTACGCCGGCGTAAGCAAGATACGTCGGCGGGGTGTAGCCAGGCTTTAGGCGCATCTCTGTTTGTGGGTCTGGCGCACAGATATGACGGCGCACATTTGCACTTACGTCGGCGTAACTTGTTATACGTCGGTGTAAGTGCTTTGTGAATCTGGGCCCTTGAGTGTACAGAATGATCAGTGACTCCCATGATGACTGCCAGGGGTGGACTGACAACTCAGGGGGCCCCCGGGCAATAGGAGATTATGGGACCCCCGGGCAATAAGAGATTATGGGGCCTCCTGGCAATAGGAGATTATGGGGCCCCCGGGCAATAGGAGATTATGGGACCCCCGGGCAATAAGAGATTATGGGGCCTCCTGGCAATAGGAGATTATGGGGCCCCAGGCAATAGATTATGGAGCCACACAGTATACACACACACACACTAAAAATGTACTGGAGAGGCGGGGCAGCTATAATCTTGGGATTTTTAGACCAAAAGGATGTCGGTAAGGGACATTTCAGGGACAGATGTAAAAAAAAAACCACAGATTTTTACATACTGTCCCTGGTTTTACTGAGGCTGGCAACCCTGATGGGGCCCCCTAGTGGCATGGGGCCCTCGGGCAGTGCCCGAGTGTCCGAATGGTCAGTCCGCCCCTGATGACCGCCATAAAGCACAGTACATTACATAGCCTGCAGTATAGTACTGTACATGCATCCCCTGCACCCCACCATCTCTTACTTCATACAGCCCGCAATACAGCATACAGTAGAGCTCTCGCATTCCCTGCACCCCACCATCTCCCTCCATGTATAATTCATCATGCAGTATATAATAGAGCCGACACATTGCCTGCACCTCACCGTTTCCTCTTTCTACAGTCCGAATTACAGTACACAAGAAAGTACGCACATCCCCCTGCACCCCACCATCATACAGTATACAAAAGTCGCATCCCCCTGCACCCCACCATCATACAGTATACAAAAGTAACATCCCCCATACCCCACCGACTTCATCTTTATACATTCCAACATACAGTACAGTACACAATAGAGTACATGCATAGGCGTGCGCAAGGGGTGTGCCAGGTATGCCTGGGCACACCCTAATCCTGTGGTTGGCAACCTGTCAATGGTGGGCAGGTGACCGGTAAACCGCAATCCTTCCTTGCCGACCCTCAGAACCTGGACAGGAGAGGTGGCTGGGGGGTGGAGTTTAGTGGAACCGATATGTATTTTCCTCCTGCAGCAGCTGAAAGTAGGCTTCTCCTCCTCTCCCTGTTGTCAACATTCAGCTGCCACAGGAGGAAAATATAGGGGATGGGTACTAATATATGCCACCCCTCCTTTCCGTGTTACTCTTCCTTCTGTTGCTCAGGCCACACATGTGCTCCCTTGCTTCCCCTCCCCCCTTCCCCCCCATGTCCACAGTGGGATGCAGGGGGTACATATTCTCTATTGTATACATTATCTCACCATCATCTCTGTACAGTTAAAAAAAAACATAAAAAATTGCCCGGGTTGGGAAGTGGTTAACCACTTGCCAGACAGCGCACGCACTTTTACGTCGCCAAAATGGCACGGACAGGCAAATGGGTGTACAGGTAAGTCCCTTTAAATGTTTCGCCATATGGGCGCACACGCACCCCTGCCGCGAGCTCTGTGACAGTGCCCACGGGACCCGCGGACTCGATGTCCGCCGGTGTCCCCGCGATCATGTCACAGAGCAGCAGAACAAGGCACCGCCCTGTTCTGCCTAGTGACAGGACACTGATCGTTTTCTCCCTGTCATCAGGAGCGGTGATCAGTGTCATGTCACAGTAAGCCCCGCCCCCACACAGTTAGAATCACTCCCTAGGACACACTTAGCCCCTGCCTCGCCCCCTAGTGGTTAACCCCTTCCCTACCAGTGACATTTACACAGTAATCAGTGCATTTTTATAGCACTGATCGCTGTATAAATGTGAATGGTCCCCAAATAGCGTGAAAAGTGTCCGATGTGTCCTCCATAATTTCGCAGTCACAGATCGCCGCCATTACTAGTAAAAAAAATAATAATAATAAAAATGCCATAAATCTATCCCCTATTTTGTAGACGCATAACTTTTGTGCAAACCAATCGATAAACGCTTATTGAGATTTTTTTTACCAAAAATAGGTAGAAGAATACGTATCGGCCTAAACTGAGGAAAAAAATATATTTTTTATATATTTTTTGGGGGATATTTATTATAGCAAAGTGTAAAAATTTTTGGGCTAGATTCAGGTAGGGGCGCGCAATCTAACGGCGGCGCAGCGTATCGTATTTACGCTACGCCGCCGCAACTTACAGGAGCAAGTGCAGTATTCACAAAGCACTTGCTCTGTAAGTTGTGGCGGCGTAGCGTAAATGGGGCTGGCGTAAGCACGCGTAATTCAAATGTGTAAGGGGCGGGGGGCGTGTTTTATGTTAATGTGTGTTGACCTGACGTGATTGACATTTTGTACGCCGTCCGTGTACATATCCCAGTGTGCATTGCTCCAAATGACGTCGCAAGGACGTCATTGGATTCGACTTGAACGTAAATTACGTCCAGCCCTATTCACGAACGACTTACGCAAACGACGTATAAAATTCAAAAATCAAAGCGGGAACGACGTCCATACTTAACATTGAGTGCGCTTCAGAGAAGCAGGCACAACGTTACGCCGAAAAAGCCTTACGCAAACGACGTAAAAAACGAACGCCGGGCGCACGTACGTTTGTGAATCGGCGTATCTAGGTAATTTTAATACTCTCTGCCGAAAACGACGGGAGCGCCACCTAGCGGCCAGCGTGAGAATGCACCCTAAGATACGACGGCGTAAGAGACTTATGCCAGTCGGATCTTAGGCTAATGTCGGCGTATCTAGCTTTCTGAATACAGAAAGTAGATACGCCGGCGCAGCTTTGAATTTACGAGGCGTATCTATGGATACGCCGGCGTAATTCTTTGCTGAATCTAGCCCCTTGTGTTTTTTTTTCAAAATGTTCACTCTTTTTTTTGTTCATAGCGCAAAAAATAAAAACCGCAGAGGTGATCAAATACCACCAAAAGAAAACTCTATTTGTGGGGAAAAAAGGACGCCAATTTTGTTTGGGAGCCACGTCGCACGACTGCGCAATTGTCAGTTAAAGCGACGCAGTGCCGAATCACAAAATATGGCCCCGGTCATTAAGCAGCCAAATCCTCCAGGGCTGAAGTGGTTAAAGAAGACTGTGTATTGCACCGTATGAAAGTTTTACTTTCCATAATATAAGTTTCTTTCTTCTGGAATGATAAGACTTGCGGCTGACAACCAAATTGGCTGCTTGTGATTCCGTATCTGGGCCGTCATGTGAGGCGGCTGTTGTAATCCTGATGTTAGCAGGGGGCGGGCCCTTTGAGGACGGGGTCGTTCGGTGCTTTTTATATCTCATTAAGGAATGATTTGTATTTAGCTGCTCCTCGCCGTGACCATCGCTGCCCTCATGTCAGGTTGCAGATGACTGTACATCCCGGCCTTCCACATAATAAGACACACAAAGGGTTTTTGAGGTCAGCGCAGTATTTTTTAATGTGAACTTACATTGTTGGGGGGAAAAAAACACACAAGGGGGTAGATTCAGGAAAGAATTACGCCGGCGTATCCATAGATACGCCGCGCAATTCCAAAGCTGCGCCGGCGTATCTATTTTCTGTATTCAGAAAGCTAGATACGCCGACATTAGCCTAAGATACGACTGGCATAAGTCTCTTACACCGTCGTATCTAAGGGTGCATTCTCCCGCTGGCCGCTAGGTGGCGCTTCCGTAGTTGTCAGCGTAGAGTATGCAAATTACATACTTACGCCGATTCACAAACGTACGTGCGCCCGGCGTTCGTTTTTTACGTTGTTTGCGTTAAGGCTTTTTCGGCGTAAGGTTGCTTCTGCTATTAGGAGGCGCAGCCAATGTTAAGTATGGACGTCGTTCCCGCGTCGCGATTTGAAAATTTTACGTTGTTTGCGTAAGTCGTCCGTGAATGGCGCTGGACGCCATTTGCGTTCACGTCAAAGCCAATGACTTCCTTGCGAAGTCAATTACCGCAATGCACGTCGGGAAATTTTAGGGACAGCGCATGCGCAGTACGTTCGGCGCGGGAACGCGCCTAATTTAAATGATCCACGCCCCCTACCGGATCATCTGAATTACGCGCGCTTACGCCGGCCCCTTTTACGCTACGCCGCCGCAAATTCCGGAGCAAGTGCTTCGTGAATACAGCGATTGCTCCTGTAATTTACTGCGGCGTAGCGTAAAGACGATACGCTGCGTCGCCGTATCAGTGCGCGCCCCTTACCTGAATCTACCCCAAGGACTGCTGGATTTTCGATCAGCTCTCTGGTCTCGGCCCAGCTCATAGGAAGAAACATTATGGAGCTAATGTACAAAGCTGGAGGAGACTGGCCACTAAGGCCGTAATCCATAGGTATATCATTGTGAGCCCTTTACTGCCCAACTTTTGAACTTCAGAATGAGGGACACTTGATGGAGGAAGTGATCTGTTTGGGTGTGGCCTAACTCTTAACCGTGGGAGGGGCTTAAAGAGTGTGGCTAAACAAAACCCGAGCTTCCTTGTACCTATACAGGGGTCAACAGGGCAGGGCCCAGGGGTCAGTATGGCAGAGAAGAAGGATCATAAGGGCAGAGGACGGGGATCAGCAGGACGGAGGACAGGAGTCAATAGGGCAGGGTACTGGGGTCAGCAGGACAGACGACAGCAGTCAGTAGGGCAGGGTACAGGGGTCAAAAGGACATAGGACATGAGCCAGTAAGAAAGGGTACAGGGGACAGCAGGACGGATGGTAGGAGTCAGTAGGGCAGGGTAAAGGGGTCAACAGGACAGAGGACATGAGCCAGTAAGGAAGGGTACAGGGGACAGCAGGACGGAGGATAGGAGTCAGTAGGGCAGGGTAAAGGGGTCAGCAGGACAGAGGACAGGAGTCAGTAAGGAGGGGTACAGGGGTTAGCAGGACAGAGGACATGAGTCAGTAGGGTAGGATAAGGGGACAGCAGGGTGGAGGATAGGAGTTAGTAGGGCAGGGTACAGGGGTCAGCAGAACAGAGGACAGGAGTCAGTAGGGCAGGGTACAAGGGTCAGCAGGACGGAGGACAGGAGTTAGTAGGGCAGGGTACAGGCGTCAGCAGGACGGAGGAAAGGAGTTAGTAGGGCAGGGTACAGGGGTCAGTCGGACGGAGGACAGGAGTTAGTAGGGGAGGGTACAGGCATCAGCAGGACAGAGGACAGGAGTCAGTAGGGCAGGGTACAGGGGTCAGCAGGATGGAGGACAGGAGTCAGTAGGGCAGGGTACAGGGGTCAGTCGGACGGAGGACAGGAGTTAGTAGGGCAGGGTACAGAGGTCAGCAGGCCAGAGGACAGGAGTCAGTAGGGCAGGGTACAGGGGACAGCAGGACGGAGGACAGGAGTCAGTAGGGCAGGGTACAGGGGTGAGTAGGATGGAGGACAGGAGTCAGTAGGGCAGGGTACAGAAGTCAGCAGGACAGAGGACATGAGTCAGTAGGGTAGGATAAGGGTTCAGCAGGACGGAGGATAGGAGTTAGTAGGGCAGGGTACAGGGGTCAGCAGGACAGAGGACAGTAGGGCAGGGTACAGGGGTCAGCAGGACGGAGGACAGGATTTAGTAGGGCAGGGTACAGGGGTTAGCAGGACAGAGGACAGGAGTCAGTAGGGCAGGGTACAGAGGTCAGCAGGACAGAGGACATGAGTCAGTAGGGTAGGATAAGTGGTCAGCAGGACGGAGGATAGGAGTTAGTAGGGCAGGGTACAAGGGCCAGCAGAACAGAGGACAGGAGTCAGTAGGGCAGGGTACAGGGGTCAGCAGAACAGAGGACAGGAGTCAGTAGGGCAGGGTACAGGGGTCAGCAGGACGGAGGACAGGAGTTAGTAGGGCAGGGTACAGGGGTCAGCATGATGGAGGACAGGAGTTAGTAGGGCAGGGTACAGGGGTCAGCAGGACGGAGGACAGGAGTTAGTAGAGCAGGGTACAGGGGTCAGCAGGACAGAGGACAGGAGTCAGTAGGGCAGGGTACAGGGGTCAGCAAGACAGAGGACAGGAGTCAGTAGGGCAGGGTACAGGGGTCAGCAGGACGGAGGACCAGCACATGATAAATTCAGCCTGGACATCTAGGCATCACCTTTGTTCAACAACAATAAGAGTTTCACCTTTAAGAGGACCAAAACTTTATTAGCATTAGTCTTACTATGTTATGTAAGAAAATGTGAACTGGACAACTAGGTAAAAGAACAGGAAACAGTCTTATTTTGTTTTGTGGCCAGTCACATTGCCATTGCCAGTGCCGAGGCATTGGTCATGTGATCTCAATCGAAGGCTCTTGGGGAAACTGATGGTAAGATGGAGCAGGTCAATCAAAGACGGTCTCAATGGTGACCCTAGAAATTAGTTTCCAGAGGAAAATTGTATCGTTTTCAGACTTTTCCGTTATCTTTTGTTTATATGACGCCGTTTAGATTATTCAGATAACTTACACATCATTATTTCAGTGAAGGTATGCTTATTTATTATGTATGTGCTTATAAAGGAATAGCAACAGCTTTTTTATTTCTAGGAAAGGTGTACATGAAAGATTAACAGAAATCTGTGGAAGGTGCCGGTAATCCCAAAGTATTTTTCCTGGACTTTTTTGTTTGTAAAGTAAGTAGTATAAATTATGAAGATTGCAGAATATAATGCACCTGGTATAAACAACCACCACAGAAATGGGAATTTATGATTCCCTGCTCAAATTTTGTAATTCACTAGTTACATTGCAATGTGGATTTGTTTAACCTTTTCACCGTTAGTTACAAAACAAAATAATCTGGAGTGGGTGACTGGGGACAAAGAGAAGGCAAATTTATTAAATACCCTTTTCCCTTTTTCAGCTCTTTGTATACAAAGGAGCATGGGGGAGCTCGTGTCCATAATGGGGGTGGGAGTGACACAGCCCCAAATGATACACAATGGCTCAAAAGTGATATGGTCCAGAAATATTTAGACAGAATAAAAGGTGGATAAAGCACCTGGACCTGATGGCTCCACCCACGGATCCTAAAAGAATTGAGCTCTGACATTTCAAAGTCATTGTATCTAATTTTTAGGGACTCGTTAATGACGGGAATAGTACCATTGGATTGGAGCAGAGCCAATGTGGTGCCCATATTTAAAAAGGGAACAAAGTCTTTACCAAGTAACTATAGACCTGTTAGTTTAACTTCTATAGTTGGGAAGATACTGGAACGTTTAATAAAAGACCACATAGACAAGTTCTTGCTGGAAAAAAACTATTTAAGCAACAGACAGCATGGATTCATGAAAGACAGAAGTTGTCAGACAAACCTGATTTGAAGAGGTAAGTATAACCTTGGACAGAGGGGTGGCGGTGGACGTGGTATACTTGGACAGAGGGATGGCGGTGGACGTGGTGTACTTGGACAGAGGGGTGGCGGTGGACGTGGTATACTTGGACAGAGGGATGGCTGTGGACGGGGTATACTAGGACAGAGGGATGGCGGTGGACGTGGTATACTTGAACAGAGGGGTGGCGGTGGATGTGGTATACTTGGACAGAGGGATGGCGGTAGACGTGGTGTACTTGGACAGAGGGGTGTCGGTGGACGTGGTATACTTGGACAGAGGGATGGCTGTGGACGGGGTATACTAGGACAGAGGGATGGCGGTGGACGTGGTATACTTGAACAGAGGGGTGACGGTGGACGTGGTATACTTGGAGAGAGGGGTGGCGGTGGATGTGGTATACTTGGACAGAGGGGTGACGGTGGACGTGGTATACTTGGAAAGAGGGGTGGCGGTGGACGTGGTATACTTGGACAGAGGGGTGGCGGTGGACGTGATATACTCGGACAGAGGGGTGGCGGTGGACGTGGTATACTTGGACAGAGGGGTGGCGGTGGATGTGGTATACTTGAACAGAGGGATAGCGGTGGACGTAGTGTACTTGGACAGAGGGGTGGCGGTGGACGTGGTATACTTGGACAGAGGGATGGCGGTGGACGTGGTGTACTTGGACAGAGGGGTGGCGGTGGACGTGGTATACTTGGACAGAGGGATGGCTGTGGACGGGGTATACTAGGACAGAGGGATGGCGGTGGACGTGGTATACTTGAACAGAGGGGTGGCGGTGGATGTGGTATACTTGGACAGAGGGATGGCTGTGGACGTGGTGTACTTAGACAGAGGGGTGTCGGTGGACGTGGTATACTTGGACAGAGGGATGGCTGTGGACGGGGTATACTAGGACAGAGGGATGGCGGTGGACGTGGTATACTTGAACAGAGGGGTGGCGGTGGATGTGGTATACTTGGACAGAGGGATGGCGGTGGACGTGGTGTACTTGGACAGAGGGGTGGCGGTGGACGTGGTATACTTGGACAGAGGGGTGGCTGTGGACGGGGTATACTAGGACAGAGGGATGGCGGTGGATGTGGTATACTTGGACAGAGGGGTGGCGGTGGATGTGGTGTACTTGGACAGAGGGATGGCGGTGGACGTGGTATACTAGGACAGAGGGATGGCGGAGGACGTGGTATACTTGAACAGAGGGGTGGCGGTGGATGTGGTATACTTGGATAGAGGGGTGGACGTGGTATACTTGGACAGAGGGGTGGCGGTGGACGTGGTGTACTTGGACAGAGGGGTGGCGGTGGACGTGGTATACTTGGACAGAGGGGTGGCTGTGGACGGGGTATACTAGGACAGAGGGATGGCGGTGGACGTGGTGTACTTGGACAGAGGGATGGCGGTGGACGTGGTGTACTTGGACAGAGGGGTGGCGGTGGACGTGGTATACATGGACAGAGGGGTGGCTGTGGACGGGGTATACTAGGACAGAGGGGTGGCGGTGGACGTGGTGTACTTGGACAGAGGGGTGGCGGTGGACGTGGTATACATGGACAGAGGGGTGGCTGTGGACGGGGTATACTAGGACAGAGGGGTGGCGGTGGACGTGGTGTACTTGGACAGAGGGGTGGTGGTGGACGTGGTATACTTGGACAGAGGGGTGGACGTGGTATACTTGGACTGCTTTTGCTGATTCGCGCTTTTCAGTCTGTTACAGCGTGACGAATGTGCTATCTCCATTACGAACGCTAGTTTTACCAGAACGAGCGCTCCCGTCTCATACCTTGCTTCTGAGCATGCGCGTTATTTTCACGTCGTTAAAGCCCACACACAACCTTTTTTTTACGACGTTAAAAACGACAACGTGAAAAACGACATGGAAATTTAGAGCATGTTCTAAATTTGTAATGACCATTTTTAACGTTGTGAAAAATGCTCTGGAGCCCACACACAATCGTTTTTAATGACATTAAACATTTTTCTTAATTGTTTACATCGCAAAAAACGTGTGTACGCGGCATTACTCTGAATGGTGTTAGGTTATCAGTGGTGTACCCCAAGGCTCAGTGCTGGGACCCTTACTTTTTAATATCTTTATAAATGATATTGGGTCTGACATCAAAAGTAACATTTCTGTCTTTGCAGATGACACCAAGCTATGCAGTGGAATAACGTCCTTACAGGATGTCGCCAATTTACAAGCCGACCTCAATGCTCGTCATTTACGCGGGGTCACAAATCATTTACATACAACACGCCCACTACCAGCCTAGTTTGAATTACAGAAAGAAGATACGCCGGCGCAGCTTTGAATTTACGCGGCGTATCTATGGATACGCCGGTGTAAATCATTGCTGAATCTAGCCCAGTGTGGTTAACCACAGTGCACCTGCTGCCTTACTAATTATAGATATAGCACCCTTGGCTGTGGCCTCGTGGCAAAACCAGCCCCCTTACCAACACCTCTCAATAATACCAGAAGCCTGAGTTGGTCCGGGGGGCTCCTATTGTCTCATTCTCGGACTAAGAGAAAGATGTCATGTGAACCAGTCTCCAACGTTTTTTCCAAAGGTTCCTTTACCACTGCAAACCATTGAAGCAGACTGCACAGACAGCGCCACTGGGATTTCCTGAATGTGCGTTATTATCACACAACCTTCCATCTCGCCGCCGCATATGTCAGGAATTAAATCATATTTGTTATTATTAATTTTATTTTTTTTCATCTAAATAACAATGGGGGTCTGCTTTATCAGAAGAAAGAAGTGGAAAGTTTTTGAATCTGCAGATTAGTTGGCATGCCAGTGGTGCTTTGGCACCTACGTTGTTGTCATGAAGGGGAATATATCATAAATAAACCAGGGCATTGTAGTCTGCACAAGAATCAAAGCTCTGTCCTCCTCCGCTCTTCCTGGGCTTCAGCAAAGTTTAAAAAGTAAATGACAATAGAATGAAGAAAGCCAAGTGAAGCAAAGGCAGCCAGAGACACTAATATTGTAGATCTATTTTTATTTTTATTTTTTTTACCAGTAGGGGGCTCTTCTGAGGATTGAAAAGAAATGTAATACAAACTGAATCAGCTTTCTACTAAATAAAAAGAACAAAAAAAAAGAAAATAAACTGTTGGTGTTAAATGGAATTAAAATGTTAGCAATCTCACCAGCATACAGTGATTTCATTTCTGTTTCCCCTGGTGTCTGCAATATTGGCACATAAAATTTGACTGCTAATTAAACACAGGGGGCCAGATTCAGGAACATCAGCGGATCTTTGGTCCGGCGCAGTGCATCTTTTTTACACTGCGCCGGAGCAGCGCAGAGAGGCATGCTAGTGATTCAGGAAACTTTTTTCCTGTCTCTTGCCCCGGCGTGGCGGATTTTACACGGCGTAAGGCGGCGTAGCGCGGCGTAAGGCGGGGTAGAATAAAATGGGTGGCTCCCTATGCTAATGAAGCGGGGAGCGTGGCGCAGGGGTCACGCCGGGGCGCATCTTAGACCGCACATGCTCAGTGACATCCAGGGGTAAATGCCCCAATCTGCACATGCTCAGAACTGCGCCCCGGCGTGATCCCTGAGCTCCGCCGACCCACTACCAAAGCCCAGTCCCTGAATCAGCCCAGACTGCACCCTGCAGGTGCAAATGTACTGAAGCTTTTTTTTTTCTAAGCTAGGTCGTTTGCATTGTGGTGGGGCAGTTATGGCTGATGAGGAATCCTCAGGTGGGCGGATGACCAATTTCAGCCCAGAGGAGAGGGCTGTAATTATTGAGGGCCTCTCCCAACATGGGGACCGCCTCTATGTGTTGTCCAGCAAGTGTTGTTGCTCAGGTCGTTTGTAACGCTGCTGCTTTAGCTGCTCTCCAGCTGACCTCTGCAAGTTTGGTGTAAAGTTACCCCTGCTTTATAAAGGGTAACTTTCCGCTGCAAACCAGAGTTACACGCACCGGGAGTAGCCTGCGCCGGCAATTCGTAATTTGCTGAATCGGACCAACTCCCTCATTTGCATATTTAAAATAGAAAAACCAGGGCCGCGCTAGTTCAGACCAGCGTAAATGGGCGTCCACGCCGCACCGGCGTGGAAAGGTCCAAACGAAAAAAAAAAATCTACGTTACGGCGTAATATTGTTTGCTGAATACGGCGCGGAGATACGCCGGCGCAAATTGGCATTTACGCCGCGCATCTCAGTCTACACCGGCGGAAATTGTTCCTGAATCTACCCCACAGTGCCAGATCCACAAAGAAGTTACGCTGGCGTATCTATTGATACGCCGCGTAACTTCTAGGATGCTCCGGCGTATCTTTGTTTTGTATCCACAAAACAAGATACGCCTGAAGCTGGGCTAGATCCGACTGACGTACGTCTTAGTACGCCGTCGGATCTTAGGTGCATATTTACGCTGGCCGCTAGGTGGCGCTTCCGTTGATTTCCGCGTAGAGTATGCAAATTAGCTAGATACGCCGATTCTCAGAACGTTTCCTTCCGGCCGGCGCATTTTTTTACGTCGTTTACGTAAGGCTTTTTTTGGCGTAACGTTACCCCTGGGTCTATGAGGCGTACGCAATGTTAAGTATGGACGTCGGGCCAGCGTCAAATTTTCCGTGGTTTGCGTAAAACATTCGCGAATAGGGCTTTGTGTAAATTACATTCACGTCGAAAGCATTGACTATTTGCGACGTGATTTTGAGCATGCGCACTGGGATACCCCCACGGACGGCGCATGCACCATTAAAAAAAAACGTCATTTACGTGGGGTCAAGTTGAATTAACATAAAACACGCCCACATCTTTGTCATTTGAATTCCGCGCCCTTACGCCGACACATTAACACTACACCGCCGTAACTTACTGCGCAAGTTCTTTGTGGATAAGGAACCTCCGCACTAAGTTACGGCGGCGTAGTGTATCTGAGATACGCTACGTCCGCTTATATTTATATCTGAGGAGCGGTGGCAGGGATCGGGCATCTGAGGTGCGGCGGCTGGGATCGGGCATCTGAGGAGCGGCGGCTGGGATCCGGCATCTGAGGAGTGGCAGCTGGGATCGGGCATCTGAGGTGCGGCGGCTGGGATCGGGCATCTGAGAAGCGGCGGCTGGGATCCGGCATCTGAGGAGTGGCAGCTGGGATCGGGCATTTGAGGAGCGGCGGCTGGGATCAGGCATCTGAGGAGCGGCGGCTAGGATCGGGCATCTGAGGAGCGGCGGCTGGGATCGGGCATCTGAGGAGCGGCAGCTGGGATCCGGCATCTGAGGAGGGGCAGCTGGGATCGGGCATTTGAGGAGCGGCGGCTGGGATCAGGCATCTGAGGAGCGGCGGCTAGGATCGGGCATCTGAGGAGCGGCGGCTGGGATCGGGCATCTGAGGAGCGGCAGCTGGGATCCGGCATCTGAGGAGGGGCAGCTGGGATCGGGCATCTGAGGAGCGGCGGCTGGGATCCGGCATCTGAGGAGTGGCAGCTGGGATCGGGCATCTGAGGTGCGGCGGCTGGGATCCGGCATCTGAGGAGCGGCGGCTGGGATCGGGCATCTGAGGAGCGGCGGCTGGGATCCGGCATCTGAGGAGTGGCAGCTGGGATCGGGCATTTGAGGAGCGGCGGCTGGGATCAGGCATCTGAGGAGCGGCGGCTAGGATCGGGCATCTGAGGAGCGGCGGCTGGGATCGGGCATCTGAGGAGCGGCAGCTGGGATCCGGCATCTGAGGAGGGGCAGCTGGGATCGGGCATCTGAAGAGCGGCGGCTGGGATCGGGCATCTGAGGAGCGGCGGCTGGGATCGGGCATCTGAGGAGCGGTGGCTGGGATCGGGCATCTGAGGAGCGGAGGCAGGGATCGGGCATCTGAGGAGCGGTGGCTGGGATCGGGCATCTGAGGAGCGGCGGCTGGGATCGGGCATCTGAGGAGCGGTGGCTGGGATCGGGCATCTGAGGAGCGGTGGCTGGGATCGGGCATCTGAGGAGCGGAGGCTGGGATCGGGCATCTGAGGAGCAGTGGCTGGGATCGGGCATCTGAGGAGCAGCAGCTGGGATCGGGCATCTGAGGAGCGGTGGCTGGGATCGGGCATCTGAGGAGCGGCGGCTGGGATCGGGCATCTGAGGAGCGGCGGCTGGGATCGGGCATTTGAGGAGCGGCGGCTGGGATCGGGCATCTGAGGAGCGGTGGCTGGGATCGGGCATCTGAGGAGCGGAGGCTGGGATCGGGCATCTGAGGAGCAGTGGCTGGGATCGGGCATCTGAGGAGCGGCAGCTGGGATCCGGCATCTGAGGAGGGGCAGCTGGGATCGGGCATCTGAAGAGCGGCGGCTGGGATCGGGCATCTGAGGAGCGGCGGCTGGGATCGGGCATCTGAGGAGCGGAGGCAGGGATCGGGCATCTGAGGAGCAGCAGCTGGGATCGGGCATCTGAGGAGCGGCGGCTGGGATCGGGCATCTGAGGAGCAGCAGCTGGGATCGGGCATCTGAGGAGCGGCGGCTGGGATCGGGCATCTGAGGAGCGGTGGCTGGGATCGGGCATCTGAGGAGCGGAGGCTGGGATCGGGCATCTGAGGAGCAGTGGCTGGGATCGGGCATCTGAGGAGCAGCAGCTGGGATCGGGCATCTGAGGAGCGGTGGCTGGGATCGGGCATCTGAGGAGCAGTGGCTGGGATCGGGCATCTGAGGAGCAGCAGCTGGGATCGGGCATCTGAGGAGCGGTGGCTGGGATCGGGCATCTGAGGAGCGGCGGCTGGGATCGGGCATCTGAGGAGCGGCGGCTGGGATCGGGCATTTGAGGAGCGGCGGCTGGGATCGGGCATCTGAGGAGCGGTGGCTGGGATCGGGCATCTGAGGAGCGGAGGCTGGGATCGGGCATCTGAGGAGCAGTGGCTGGGATCGGGCATCTGAGGAGCAGCAGCTGGGATCGGGCATCTGAGGAGCGGCGGCTGGGATCGGGCATTTGAGGAGCGGCGGCTGGGATCGGGCATCTGAGGAGCTGTGGCTGGGATCGGGCATCTGAGGAGCGGCGGCTGGGATCGGGCATCTGAGGAGCGGCGGCTGGGATCGGGCATTTGAGGAGCGGTGGCATCCAGGCATCAGCCAGCCATTCTTCTCCTTCTCGTATCCGCTGTGCATCTCCTCCTCTCCTCCTAGGCTTCCAATAGGAACGCCTGTCCTTTCAGCCAATCGGGTGACAGGTAACAGACCAGCTTCCTGATGAATATTCGCTGTTGCAACACAACTGGGTGGGCTCAAGACGCAGTGCTCTGCTTCCCGAGCCCACCCTATTTTGAAGCCTATCAGAGCCTCTGAACCACTTCAGCCCGGAAGAATTGGCTGCCAGATGACCAGGCCATTTTTTGGGATTCGGCACTGCGTCGCTTTACAAGACAATTGCGCTGTCGTGCGACGTGGCTCCCAAACAAAATTGACGTCCTTTTTTCCCCACAAATAGAGCTTTCTTTTGGTGGTATTTGATCACCTCTGCGGTTTTTATTTTTTGCGCTATAAACAAAAAAGAAGCGACAATTTCGAAAAAATTCAATATTTTTTACTTTTTGCTATAATAAATATCCCCCAAAAAATATATAAAAAACATTTTTTTTCCTCAGTTTAGGCCGATATGTATTCTTCTACCTATTTTTGGTTTAAAAAAATCGCAATAAGCGTTTATTCTTTGGTTTGCGCAAAAGTTATAGCGTCTACAAAATAGGGGATAGTTTTATGGCATTTTTATAATAATTTTTTTTTATTAGTAATGGCGGCAATCAGCGATTTTTAGCGTGACAGCGACATTATGGCGGACACATCGGACACTTTTGACACCATTTGGCGACCGTTATCATTTATACAGTGATCAGTGCTATAAAAATGCACTGATTACTGTGTAAACGACACTGGCAGGGAAGAGGTTAAACACTAGGGGGCGAGGAAGAGGTTAAGTGTGTCCTAGGGAGTGATTCTAACTGTGGGGGGATGGGCTACCAGTGACACAACACTGATCACTGCTCCCAATGACAGGAAGCAGTAGATCAGTGTCCTGTCACAAGGCAGGACAGGGAAATGCCTTGTTTCCAACTCCCTGTTCTGCAGCTCCCTGACACGATCGCGGGACACCGGCGGAAATCGAGTTTGCGGGTCCCGCGAGCACACGCTCGGCGGCAAATTGTGCATCCGTGCCATTCTGACAACGTATATGTGCAGGAGGCGGTTGGCAAGCAGTTAAAAAAAAAAAAATAGCCTGAAATGTATCCGCCCATCATCCTGAAAGGGGCCGGGCGCCTGGATAGGAATGGCGGCTCACAGATAGGGGGGGTGCCCCTGTTCTCCACCCCCTTTTTTCTGAACTCTCAGACAAGCTGTGAAAAATCAGGACTTGAAAACGATATAGAGAAGAGAAGACTGCAGATAAACAAGTACAACTTATGATGGAGGATTTGTTTCATCTCTGTGTATTACCTGAGGCCAGTATCACTGAGTATATGTAAGGGATTACAACCACAGTTTCCTAGAAGGCCCTGCATGTCAGGCCCCCCCCCCCCCCCCCCAAAGCCAAGCCTACAAAATACAAAGTTTGCCCTTATAGTATAAGTTAAAGGGGTTTTCCAGCCATTTTTTACGTTTATTAAAAGTCAGCAGCTACAAAAAGTGTATCTGCTGGCTTTTAATAAACAGACACTTACCTGCTCCACGGCTCCAGCGACGCGCCGGCCGGGGCTCTGCTCCTCGCCCCCCCTCGCCGGCCGGCGTCTTCATTCTCAGTGTGGGCACCCGGCAGTGACAGCTTTCGGCTTCACGGCCGGGCACCCGCTGCGCATGCGCGAGCGGCGCCGCGCCGTCCGATTGGACAGGCGCTCGCTTACAGGGAGGGGCTGTGAAAAGGCGATTAAGCTAATCGCCTTTCCAGCCCCTCGGCGGAAGGAGGAAGTGGGACAGGAAGTCCCCTTCTCCTGAAGCCCCCACTCCCCCCCCCAAAAAAATGACATGCCAAATGTGGCATGTAAGGGGGCGAGGAGTGGGTTAAGCGGAAGTTCCATTTTTAGGTGGAACTCCGCTTTAACCACTTGCCCACCAGGTAAATTCTGGCACTTCTCTCCTTCATGTGAAAATCACAATTTTTTTGCTAGAAAATTTATCAGAACCCCCAAACATTATATATTTTTTTTTAGCAGACATCCTAGGGAATAAAATGGCAGTCATTGCAATACTTTTTGTCACACCGTATTTGCGCAGCGGTCTTACAAGCGCACTTTTTTTGGATAAAAATCACTTTTTTGAATTAAAAAATAAGACAACAATACATTTTGCCCAATTTTTTTATATATTGTGAAAGATAATGTTACGCCGAGTAAAATGATACCCAACATGTCACGCTTAAAAATTGCGCCCGCTCGTGGCATGGCGTCAAACTTTTACCCTTAAAAATCTCGATAGGCGACGTTTAAAAAATTCTACAGGTTGCATTTTTTGAGTTGCAGAGTAGGTCTAGGGCTAGAATTATTGCTCTCGCTCTAACGATCGCGGCGATACCTCACTTGTGTGGTTTGAATACCGTTTTCATATGCGGGCGCTACTCGCGTATGCGTTTACTTCTGCGCGCGAGCTCGTCGGGACGGGGCGCTTTAAAAAATTTTTTTTTGGTTTTCTTATTTATTTTTATTTAGTTTTATAATTTTTTACACTGAAAAAAATAAAATAAAAAAAATTGATCACTTTTATTCCTATTACAAGGAATGTAAACATCCCTTGTAATAGAAAAAAGCATGACAGGTCCTCTTAAATATGAGATCTGGGGTCAAAAAGACCTCAGATCTCATAATTAGACTTAAATGCAAAAAAAAAAATAAAAAAAAAAAAATGTCATTTTTTCAAATGACAAAAAAAAAAATGTTTCTTTAAGAGGCTGGGCGGGACTGACGTTTTGACGTCACTTCCGCCCAGCAGAGCTATGAGGACGGGTGAAGGAGATTTCTCCTTCAGTCCCGTCCCCGCTCAGCTGCCGGACACATCGGATCCCCTCCGCCGCTACCGACGGCTCCGGTAAGCGGCGGAGAGCGCGGGAGAGCGGCGGGAGGGGGGGGGGGGCCCCTCTCCCGCCACCGATAACGGCGATCTCGCGGCGAATCCGCCGCGGAGACCGCCGTTATCGTGTACACCACCGCCCCCTGCAAAGATGAATATCTCGGTTGTGGCAGCAGCTGCTGCCGTTATCGAGATATTCAACTTTAAAAAGGAGGACGTCTTTTTGACATGGGGCGGTGGTCAAGAGGTTAAACACAACACACACTGCTATATTAAGTCATAAAAATGCAAATGCACTTGCTGAAATTACACAGGTCCAGAGAATTTGGGGCTGCCGCCTCAAATTGAGAAGCGAGGGGTGCCGCTGCTAATTGAGAAGCGCGGTGGGGGCCGTGAATTGAGAAGCGCGGTGGGGGCCGTGCATTGAGAAGCGGGGGGGGTTCTGCCGCTGCAAATTGAGGTCAGGGGGCTTTGGGTGCTGACAAAAAAAAAAAAATATATATATAAAAAAATTATAAAAAAGGGGGGGGGGGGGTAGCCATCCGGGGCCCTGGGGACCTCCGGGCCCCTTACGAAGAATAAATATATAAAAAAATTATAAAAAAGGGGGGGGAGGGGTAGCCATCTGGGGGCCCTGGGGACCTCTGGGCCCCTTACGAAAAATAAATATATAAAAAAATTATAAAAAAAGGGTAGCCATCTGGGGCCCTGGGGACCTTTGGGCCCTTTAATAAAAATAAAAAATAAATTAAAACATATATAAAAAAACAAATTAGGGGGGTTGCCATCTGGGGCCCAGGGGACCTCTGGGCCCTTTAATTAAAACAAAAAAAATATATAATAAAAAAATATATATAAAAAAAAAAAAAATTTATTAAAAAAAAAAAGGGGGGGGGTTGCCATCCGGGGCCCTGGGGACCTCCGGGGACCCTTACAAAAAAAGGGGGTTGCCATCTGGGCCCCTGGGGACCTCCGGGCCCCTTACAGGTGTCCTGCCTGTACCCCTCTGATGGCGGCCCTGAATGTAATCATCAGTAATATCAAACTGTATATAAAAAAAAAAAAAATAGGGAGCAATAATATATAATTAGCGCTCCTGAATTCTATCTGTTACTTTGTCTTCAGCCTTTCCCTTATTCAGTCAGGTATTTGCTGGAATCCCAGGTGCCGTACTGTGACAACGCTCTTCCTCCAGAGGTTTGAGCCGCCGTTGCTGTTTATTTGATTATGCAAGATGCAATTATCTTTGTCTGGGATACTACTGCTGGAATTTTCCTATCACAGAGGAATGTGTCCCCCGAGGTGGTTTTCTTCCTCCTGACGGTCGTTTTTAAAGCCCCTACTGTATGTTTTCCTGTACAGTGTCCCACCTTGCTTGCCATTATTGTGTTGTCCTCCTAATGCCTCTTTGGGGGATTTTCGCATTGTGTTTGTGTTGTGTTGTTGTAGTGTAAGAGAGTATCTATTTCTAGTAGTATGTGTTTAGGGTCAATGGACATCCACTCCCTACTGATGTCGTAATTACGATGTGTCTGCTGGATGCCACCCTGTTTGTCATTTTTCCTTGCTTGTAATTGCTGGATGACCTTTCTACTATGGAAAGGGGGTTTAACCGCTTAAGCCCCGAGCCTGTTTTTCAGATTCGGCGTTTACAAGACTAAGGCCTAGTACACACGAGAGGATTTATCCGCGGATACGGTCCAACGGACCGTTTCCGCGGATGAATCCTCTCGAGGATTTCCGCGGATTTGGATCCGATGGAGTGTACTCACCATAGGAACGAAATCCGCGCCGAAATCCCATCGCAATGACGTGTCGCGCCATCGCCGCGATGATGACCAGGCGACGTGCGCGACGGGGTCATATAAGGAATTCCACGCATGCGTCGAATCATTACGACGCATGCGGGGGATTGATTCGGACGGATTGATCCGGTGAGTCTGTACAGACCAGCGGATCAATCCGTTGGGATGGATTCAAGCGGATAGATTTGAAAGCATGTCATGAAATATTTATCCGCTTGAAATCCATCGCATGGGAGAAAAATCCGCGGAAACAGATCCGCTGGATTGTACACATCATAGGATCTATCCGCTGGAGCCGGTCCGCGGATCAATTCCAGCGGATGAATCCTCTCGTGTGTACGGGGCCTAAAACAGTTTTTTTTTTGCTAGAAAATTACTTAAAACCCCCAAACATTATATCTTTTTTTTTCTAACACCCTAGAGAATAAAATGGCGGTCATTGCAATACTTTTTGTCACACCGTATTTGCGCAGCGGTCTTACAAGCGCACTTTTTTTGGAGAAAATTCTCCAAAAGAAAAATTCTCCATTTGGAAAGAAAGAAAGAAAGAAAGAAAGAAAGAGAGAAAGAAAGAAAGAAAGAAAGAAAGAAAGAAAGAAAGAAAGAAAGAAAGAAAGAAAGAAAGAAAGAAAGAAAGAAAGAAAGAAAGAAAGAAAGAAAGATGGGCAAGAGAGAGAAATAAAGAAAGAAAGATGGGACAGAAAGAAAAGACAGACAGAAAGAAAGAAAAAAAGAAAGAAAGAAAAAGAAAGAAAGAAAGAAAGATGGGCGAGAGAGAGAGAGAGAGAGAGAGAAAGAAGGATGGGACAGAAAGAAAAGAAAGAAAGAAAGAAAGAAAAATAAAGATGGGAGAGAGAGAAAGAAATAGAGAGAGAGAGATTATTAGATAGAATGAATGTGAATGAAGGAATGATAGGTAGGTAGATTTAGGCCTCATGTACACTGCTGCTGGTAAACTGAGGTTTAGGAGCAGTTGGGCATTTTTTTCAACTGCTCCTGATCTCTCCTCTATATTATCTTATCAGTACATGAACACGGGGTCATTTATAGTAGTTTCTAGGCAGTTGAGTTTAGAGGCTTTTTTTGAAAAGCAAAGAAATTAGTTCAGACGAGTTTAGAGGCATTTCAAGCGCCAAACGCTCCTAAACGCGGTAACCTGCATTTAGCCATGTTTCGTTTACAGGCATTTTTCATTTTTGGCTAATTTAAAAAATATATATTATTTTTATTTTTTAGAGATGCTTTTAAACGCTAAATGCGGCATGTAGATAGATAGATAGATAGATAGATAGATAGATAGATGGATAGATAGATAGATGGATAGACAGACAGACAGATAGACAGACAGACAGACAGACAGACAGACAGACAGACAGACAGACAGACAGATAGATAGATAGATAGATAGATAGATAGATAGATAGATAGAACATTTGCCGCCAATTTTAAACACTTTTTTTCTTTGATTCCTTTATTTATGTTGCATTGGTACATGTTCTCCTGGGCAGTGTCCACCCCCATGCTATTATTTTGCCACCCCCTTGCCCATCAGCCCAGAAAATGGGCATTTTTGATTTGACAGATTTGACTCCCATTGGTATCAATGTGGAAGGAGAGTGAGAAGAACTGTTAACAAATCATGCTTAAATCGTTTTTTTTTTATTGTCTCTTTGAGTGTGAGGTTTTCATGGAGTGCGCCTTTAAATTCATTTGCTGCCAAGCCAGAGACCCGCGGTATGATTGCTGCGCTCCGGGGCTCATCCAAATAAGGCCAGAGAGTTGTAACACTTATTACGGAATAAAAAAGTTGGCATTTCTCAACGACGGCGGCTCGTGTCAGAATTGTCCTGGAGCACTTTGTGGAGGTGTGAACAATTCTATTACTGCTGCGAAGACAAGACGCGGCTTCCTGGAAGCTTCTGGAAATGAGAGGGTAGCGTAATGATCTCCTATTCTTCGCACGCCGCATTGTGGGAGCTGGCAGGATGGAACTTGACTGTCAAGTATATCAGCGAGCCGCAGAGAGCCCAAAACAAAAGAGCGTCCTACGTAAATGACGTCCCCGGAGTGGCACAAATGGCACAAGGTCACCGCCTGAGAATATCGGGGAGGAAATCTCCAATATAACAGAGGAAAGGAATCGTTACATCCAGGAAAGTGGCACTTTACAGCTAGGGGAAGCCGTCCTGACAGATGGGCGATTGTCGGAATGCCACTAAGTTGCAATCCTTATCAATGCCATTCAGGTGACATTGTAATTACCAGTCCACGGCAATAAATACGAAAAGACAAATAGATGTAGCTGGTCATACTAATTATTATGGTGGCTCATTAGCAGTGGCTGGTAGGTGCTCCAAATTTTTTGGGGGGTGCAAACTAACTGAAAAAAAAAACATCAATTGCAGCCCCTGTGCCCATCAAACGCAGCTACTGTGCCCATCAATTGCCACCACTGTGCCATCAAACACAGCCACTGTGCCCACCCTAGTCACTACTATAGGCATACTGACGAATCCCAGTAGAGTGGGAGTGTGCGCGGGCGCACAGCTTGCGCCCTGCACACGCCCTAGACATGGGCAAATCAGCTTCCCAGCCTGCAATCAGCTGATTGCAGGCTGGGAAGCTTCCCATAGACGGCCGCATGTCCGGCACCTGATCACTCTTCAAGTGACTTTTTTTAACAGCTTGGGGAGGCGGTGCCAGAGCGCCCCCTATGGACGGGCCACCACTGCTCATTAGGAAGAGTGAGTCCTTCCAAAAAATGTATTTTACTTCTAGGTACAGGATTCAGGCCCTGACTTCTCCTATGCTTTATATGAGCTCTTCCTGCCATAATTGCGAACTCTGATCCTGACCACCTAGTAGGTTTGGATGTTGCTACTCACCTTCAGGTGTAGAGACCCAGGAGCTCACAACAGGGATGGTGAGAGTCCCTCAAAATGGATACAGCGGGTGTGTAGACTCTGGAACTCAACACAGGAATGGTGGGAACCCCTTATAATGGGCACAACAGAGGTACAGACCTGGGAACTCAGCACAGGGATGGTAGGAACCCCTCATAATGGGCACAGCTGGTGTTCAGCTCCAGGAACTCAGCTCAGGGAAGGTAAGAGCACTGTATAATGGATGCAGCAGGTGTACAGACCATGGAACTCAGCGCAGAAATGGTGGAAACCCCTTATAATGGTCACAGACCCGGAAACTTAGTCCAAGGATGATGGGAACCCTTCATAATGGGCACAGCAGATGTACAGAACCAGGAATTCAGCACAGGGATGGTGGGAACCAGGGTCATCTTTTTTACATGGGCACGCTCGGAAGTTGCCCGGGGGCCCCACTTGCCTGGGGGGTCCCACCTGTCCAGCAACCCCGGCCAAGCAGAGCGGGCGGCTCCGCAGGCAGACCAGCGGCTCATTTTGGGGGCGGGCGGGCGTGTGGCTCAGTGTGTGGGTGGGTGAGAGCAGGCTAGGTGTGAGTGGGCAGCTGGCCAATCAGCGAGCCGGCAGGCCGGGGAAGCAGAGAGATGACATCATCTCTCACCGCTCCCCGCATCCCTGCAGTAACTTCTGCCCTCACTGTGCAGGCAGTGTGGGCAGCAGAGAGATTACATTATCTCTCTGCTGCCTGACTCTGGGACAAAGAAGTAAGAGTCAAGCAAAACACCACCTTAGCAGGCACGTGACAATCCGCAAGGTGTGGCAGGTGACGTGGCAAGTGACAATCCGCAAGGTGTGACAGGTGGGGTGGGAAGTGACAATCCGCAAGGTGTGACAGGTGGGGTGGGAAGTGACAATCCGCAAGGTGTGGCAGGTGAGGTGGGAAGTGACAATCCGCAAGGTATGGCAGGTGATGTGGCAAGTGACAATCCGCATCTGGTGGCAGGTGACGTGGCAACTGACAATCCTGCAATGTGCGGCAGGTGATGTGGCAAGTGACAATCCGCATCTGGTGGCAGGTGACGTGGCAAACCGCAACATGTGGCAGGTGACAATCTGCATCTGGTGGCAGGCAAGTGACAATCCACAATGTGTGGCAGGCGATGGTGGCAAGTGACACGCTCAGAGCTCCCACTGATTCTGCATTGAGGTGAGTAGAACCATTTAATTTTATATTACAATGTAGTAATAGAAATAATGCGCTTCAATCATCCTGACACCATAACAACCATGGTGCCGTGATCATTGAAGCGCCAACACCAGCCATTTGTTGGACGTACCAATAAATATAGCATTATTGATCATTTGCATTTTTATTCTTGTGAGTGATAGTGTAGGCAGGGTCCCAGTGCACTGTATTGCCCAGGGGCCTAAAATGCTCTTAAGATGGCACTGGTGGGAACCCCTCATAATGGGTACAGCGGGTGTACAGACCCAGGAACTCGGCACTGGGATGGTGGGAGCCCCTCATATTGGGCACAGCAGGGGTGCACATCCTGGAACTCAGCACAGAGGTCTTGCCCATAGAATTTCCAGGGGATAAAGGAAGTTGTCAGGTGATTAAACTCTCCGGCATCTACCAAACACAGAAGTATCAGTTTTAGGTGAACCAACCCTTTAATTCTTTTAGTGCCAAAATTTACGGTACCAAAGTTTGTGACCATTTCATGGGCATGCGTAGTTTCAAGGGTTGACGCGTTGGATATCTATTTACTCAGTGCTTTTTAGACATGTGCGTTCTCGTTCGTAACGAATGGATTTTCGTACAAATTTGTACAGTGTAAAGCCTCGTACACACGATCGGACTTCAAACAAACTTTTCCGTGGATTTTTGTATGAAGGGAGTTGGCCGGACTTTTGAAACCGAAAACGTTTGTCCGATAGAGCGTACACACGGTTGAATTTTTTGGAAAACGCTCATTTTGACGTGTGTACGGGGCTTAAGAGAAAGTCTATCCTAATATTGATTAGCCGCGTGTTGCTATGTATTTACGATAGTACAAAATTACGAATCCATTAAACGAAAATTATTATCTAACAAAATTACGAATTTCGAATCAACGAAAATAAATTAGACAGAATTACGAATCAATCAGTATAAACTAAAATAAAACGGTTACGAAATACGAACGGGTCCGAATAGGAAAACTTGAGTCTTACGAAATTACGAATCTTTACGAATCTACGGAACGAGACGAAACAGAACAAAAAAAATATTTTGTTGTGCACATGTCTAGTGCTTTTACCAAAAATTGGGGAATATATTGCAAGTATGTGTCCTAAAATGAACTATTGTGTTTTTTTTTACTGAAATATTTAAAGACTGAGAACATCTTGCGAGTGCATGATGTCAAAGACCCACCCCTGTGATCATACAAAGGTCAAGCTCTGCATCACCGATGACCGCCTTTGGGAGATGAGTTCTGAGTAAATAATATACAGGTATAAACAAAACAAAACAAAAAAATATATATATATATAGAGAGAGAGAGAGTATGTGTTGCATTATCGTTCAATTGTCATTCAAAGTGTGACAGCGCTGAAAGCTGAAAATCGGCCTGGGCAGGAACGTGGTGAAAATTCCCAGTATTGAAGTGGATATACTGTATATACGCGAATATAAGCTGACTTTTTCAGCACATTTTTTGATGCTGAAAAAGCCCCTCTCTCGGCTTATACTTGAGCATCCCGCTGTGTCATGCTGCAGTCAGCGGCCGTCCATTGTAATAAAGCCCCGCCTCCCCCTCGTCCATGATAGATGGAACACTGATACAATGCTGGGATCAGTGTTCTGTGTTCCGTCTATTACGGACGAGGAGGTGGGGCTTTGTTACAAAAGATGGCCGCTGACGGCAGCATGACACAGCGGGATGCTCAAATAACGGATGAGGAGGAGGCAGGGCTTTGTTACAATGGACGGCCGACTGCAGCATGCCACAGTGGGAGATCAAAGGTGGGCACAGTGAGGCTGCAAATGGACACAGTGGGCCGGATTCAGAAACGAGATACGACGGCGTATCCCCTGATACGCCGTCGTATCTCTGAGTGCGGTCGGTCGTATCTATGTGCCTGATTCATAGAATCAGTTACGCATAGATATCCCTAAGATCCGACTGGTGTAAGTGTCTTACACCGTCGTATCTTAGGCTGCATATTTACGCTGGCTGCTGGGTGGCGCTTCCGTATAGTTACGCGAGGAATATGCAAATGAGCTAGATACGCCAATTCAGAAACGTACGTCCCGCCGGCGCATTTTTTTTACGACGTTTACGTTAGGCTTTTTTCGGCGTATAGTTACCCCTGCTATATGAGGCGTAGCTAATGTTAAGTATAGGCGTCGTTCCCGCGCTGAGTTTTTAAATGTTTAAGTCGTTTGCGTAAGTCGTTCGCGAATACGGCTTTACGTCATTTACGTTCACGTCGAATCCAATACGCCCTTGCGGCGTAATTTGGAGCAATGCACACTGGGATATTCCACGGACGGCGCATGCGCCGTTCAAAAAACCCGTCAAAAACGTGGGGTCAAGTAAAATGTAGATAAAACACGCCCCCAACATCCCCATTTGAATTAGGTGGGCTTATGCCGCCACACATAGGTTACGCCGCCGTAACTAACTAAAGTTACAGCGGCGTAACGTATCGGAGATACGTAAAAAATTTACGTTACGCCAGAAGAAAGATGTGCTCATCTTTCTGAATCCGGCCCGGTGAGGCTGCAGATGGGTACTGATGCTGCAAAAATGGGCACAGTGAAGCTGCAAATGGGCACAGTGAGGCTGCAGATGGACACAGTAAGGCACAGTGAGGCTGCAAACGGGCACAGTGAGGCTGCAAAAATGGGCACAGTGAAGCTGCAAATGGGCACAGTGAAGCTGCAAATTGGCACAGTGAGGCTGCAAATGGGCACAGTGAGGCTGCAAATGGGCACAGTGGGGCTGCAAAAATGAGCACAGTGGGGCTGCACATGGGCACAGTGGGCTTCAAAAATGGGCACAGTGAGGCTGCAAAAATGGGCACAGTGAAGCTGCAAAAATGGGCACAGTGAGGCTGCAGATGGGCACAGTGAGGCTGTAGATGGGCAAATTGAGGCTGAAAATGAGCACAGTGAGGCTGCAAATGGGCACAGTGGGCTTCAAAAATGAGCACAGTGAAGCTGCAAAAATGGGCACAGTGAAGCTGCAAATGGGCACAGTAAGGCTGCAAAAATGGGCACAGTGAAGCTGCAAAAATGGGCACAGTGAAGCTGTAGATGGACACAGTAAGGCACAGTGAGGCTGCAAATGGGCACAGTGATGCTGAAAAAATGGGCACAGTTAGGCTGCAAATGGGCACAGTGAAGCTGCAAATGGGCACAGGAGGCTGCAAATGGGCACAGTGAGGCTGCAAATGGGCACAGTGAGGCTGCAAAAATGGGCACAGTAAAACTGCAAATGGGCACAGTGAGGCTGCAGATGGGCACAGTGAGGCTGAAAATGAGCACAGTGAGGCTGCAAATGGGCACAGTAAAACTGCAAATGCAGATGGGCACAGTGAGGCTGCAAAAATGGGCACAGTAAAGCTGCAAATGGGCACAGTGAGGCAGCAAATGGGCACAGTGAGGCTGAAAAAATGGGCACAGTGAAGCTGCAAATGGGCACAGTGAGGCTGCATATGGGCACAGTGAGGCTGCAAATGGGCATTGTTGACCCTCTTTTCCACTTACAGTAGCTGCTGCATTTCCCACCCTAGGCTTATACTCGAGTCAATACGTTTTCCCAGTTTTTTGTGGTAAAATTAGGTGCCTCGGCCTATATTTGGGTCGGCTTATACTCGAGTATATATGGAAATCATAAGATACATGCTAAGAGGGGAAGAGCACTGGCAGGATTTAATTTTCTCATCTGGTTTGTTGTTCTAATTTATTGAAACTTTTATATATTTATTCATAAATGTGATTAAACCCTCCTTTGCCTAAACCATCATGTCACTTGTTTAAAATCCAGTTTTTAGGAAGTCCGTTGCTAAGTGTCTCAGCACATATCTGTACTTTTATGGGACATTTACAGAGAAATAAAAACTTTTATGGGTTCGAACCCAAACACCTCGCCTCCTGTAATATTATCACGTTCTCCTGGACACAGCCGACATTTATTGGGAACGTTTCTGCGAACGAGAGCCGGAACGCCGTCCAAGCAGCGCCGTTCTCCGAGTGCTGAAAACTGTTATATTCCCATTTCTTGCCAAGAGACATAAATTGGGACTTTGTACCTCCCGCTAACAAGAGCGAGCCTGACACTGACGAGAGATCCCGTCCAGCCGCACATTTCCGTCTAGACATCATAATTCTTATTTACTGTATACTTGAAGTCAGGGCTGCACCAAGGGCCCCTACAATGATGACAGTGCAGGTAAACAGACATCAAGTAGGTAGGAGGCAGACTGCCTCCCCTGTGTATCCATCACTCTCAGTGCTATAATGGGGGCCCCCAATTTCGGGGCAGCGTGGGCTCAAGGACCAGCTGCTTTGTGGAAAGTGCAGGGGCCCCCCATGCAGCTGGGGCCCCTGGGCAGTGCCCAGGTGTGCCCTTTCATTAAGACAGCCCTGCTTGAAGTGTATGTTAACCTTATAGTAATAGTAAACCCTCTTAGAAAAAAGAAATGAATAAATATAGCTGGATGCCTTATTTTTACTATATAACCAGTGGCGGTTCGTCCATAGAGGACGCTGGAGCGCCGCCCACTCTGGCTCTCACCGCCACTGAGTCTAATAACATGCATTGCACGAATCTATATTATTATCGCCGCTGCCGCTGTTCTATTCAGATGGTCGGCGCTCATGTCCGGCCATCTGAATAACGGCAGCTGGTTGGCTGTACGGAAGTGCCTATCAGAGCCAACGGCTTTCCGAGTACAGCCCTCGGGTCCCGGAAACTTATACAAGGAACGCACTAGGGATGCGCTCCTTGTATAAGACTGACAGGCGTCTCAGCCAATCAGGTTCACCGGTTCTGGTAACCTGGTAACCTGATTGGCTGAAGCGTCATCGAGGGCAGGAGAAGACATCGAGGGACGGTGGAAGCAGGATGGCTGACCCCAAAAAGGTAAGTGCCGGGCTGAAATGGGGAGGGGGCACAGTGGCGAGTACAATTGATGGGCACAGTGGTGACAACAATTGATGGGCACAGTGGTGACAACAATTCATGGGCACAATGGTGACAACAATTCATGGGCACAGTGGTGACAACAATTCATGGGCACAATGGTGACAACAATTCATGGGCACAGTGGTGACAACAATTGATGGGCAAAGTGGTGACAACAATTGATGGGCACAATGGTGACAACAATTGATGGGCACAGTGGTAAAATTTAATGGCATGGCACAGTGGCTGCATTTGGCATGGCACAGTGGTGACAACAATTGATGGGCACAGTGGTGACAATTGATGGGCACAGTGGTGACAATTGATAGCACAGTGGCTGCGTGTAATGGCATGGCACAGTGGTGACAGTTGATTGGCACACTGGCTGCGTTTGATGGCATGGCACAGTGGCGACAATTGATGGCACAGTGGCGACAATTGTTGGCATGGCACAGTGGCTGCAATTGATGGGCACAGTAGCTTTATAAGATGAGCACAGTGGCTGCCTTTGATGGGCACAATGACTGCAATTGATGGGTACAGTAGCTGTGTATGATGGGCACAGTGAGGCTGCAATTGTTTTTTTTTTTTTTTTTTTGCGCCCCCCCCCAAAAAATTTGGAGCACCAGCCGCCACTGTATATAACCAACCTATGAAGTTTTCCTCTGTTAAGATTCTACCTTTAGGGTGTCTCCTTTGTCTTCAGTGTCTCTTTGCTGCCACCCCAACGTGCGTGTTCCCACTATCTAGTGTCATGCATCCTAATCATCCGCTAGTCATCCCCATACTTAAAAAGTCTTCACTGGACCCCACCAATCTTAACAACGTACACCCCATCTCCTTGCTCCCCCTTTTCCTCCAAACTCCTTGAACGCCTGGTCTTTAACCAACTGAGCGACCATCTCATTAACCACTTCCCGACCGCAGTATATCGGCAGAATGGCACGGGCAGGCAAATGGGCATACCTGTACGTCCCTTTGAATTTGCCGCCCAGCGGGTCCCCGAGAACTCAATGTTCCCGGGCGAGGAAGAACGGAGAGAGGCCAGTGTAAACAAGGCATTTCCCTGTTCTTCCTAGTAACAGGACAGTGATCTCTGCTCCCTGTGATCGGGAGCAGAGATCAATGATGTGTCACTTGTAGCCACGCCCCCTCACAGTTAGAATCACTCCCTAGGACACACTTAAACCCTTCAGCGCCCCCTAGTGGTTAACCCCTTGTCGGGGAAATAGACGCGTTGATGAGTATGCGCACACAAGGATGTGCAGCGCCATGAATACTGATGATTACCTGGCCTATTTAAACCCGCTGCTGACACTGGTGTATCTTCAGCTTGTCCTGTATTCTTGAGTTCCGCATATCTGCTGTTCCTGATCTGTGTACCGACCCGGCTTGCCCTGACCTGATCCTTCTGACCTTCTGGCTTGATCCTTGGATTGCACCTGACTTCTCTCCGCCTGCTTCCTGCATCTGATCCCAGCCTGGCTACTGGACTTGTTTATCTTGCTCCCTGAACTTGAATCTGGACTGATTCCCTTTGTTGACCCCTGGCTTGGCTTCCGACTCCGCTATCTAGTCTGCCCTCCAGTTCCCGCTTCCTGGACCACCCAAGCACGCCTGTCACCAGTTCCGGCTTCCTGGCACCCGTGCTTCTGTGGGCACCACACCTGCTGTATCACCTTAAAAAATGCGTGTGAGTCCCCCCTGAATTCAATTACCAGGCCCTTCAGGTCCCCCAAAAATCCACACCAGACCCCTTATCCGAGCACACAACCTGGCAGGCGTCAGTAAAAGAGGGATGGACAAGAAAGCACCCCCCCCCCTTCTGAACCGTACCAGGCCACATGCCCTCACCATGGGGAGGATGCTTTGGAGGTCTGTGACCCCCTCAAAGCACCTTGTCCCCATGTTGATTGGGACAAGGGCCTCATCCCCACAACCCTTGCCCGGTGGTTGTGGGGGTCTGTGGGCGGGGGGGGCTTATCGGAATCTGGAAGAAAAACACACAGACACAGTTGGGAAAGTCCTTTATTAAAAAAAAAAAAAAAAAAAAAAGATTCCAGTGGTGATAATCCACTCTCGATCTCCACTCCAGCGCTGTCGGTATCCTGCGATGGATCATCTCCTCTCCAGGCTCCAGCCATGATGTCCAGCGCAACGAGGAACAGCATCCTGTCTCCACCGGAGACACCCCGGGAATGACACTGCGGCAGCCTGACAGGTCTTATGTAGCTGAGGACGGGGCCACCCGTCACGTGACCCCCATCCCCCTCTGATGCAAGAGGAAACCTGCGTTACATCAGAGGGGGCGGGGTCACCCGTCACATCACTGGGAAAGCCCGGGTTTCCCCTTGCGTCAGAGGGGGGTAGGGTCATGTGACGGGTGGCCCCGTCCTCAGCTACATAAGACCTGTCAGGCTGCCATGACATCATTCCTGGGGTGTCTCCGGGAATTACGTCTCGGCAGCCTGACAGGTCTTATGTAACTGAGGACGGGGCGGCCGCCACGTGACCCTACCCCCCTCTGACGCAAGGGGAAACCCGGGCTTTCCCAGTGACGTGACGGGTGACCCCGCCCCCTCTGATGTAATGGGAAACCTGCATTACACCACCCTCTGACACAAGGGGAAACGCTGCGGGGTTACCCAGTGACATATACGGGTGACCCCGCCCCCTCTGACGCAACGGGAAACCTGGGGCAGGACCCGGGCCCCCAAACACTTTTTATGACAATAACTTGCATATTAACCTTTAAAATTAGCACTTTTGATTTCTCCCATAGACTTTTAAAGGGTGTTCCACGACTTTCTAATTTGCAGCGAACACCCCAAATTGTTCGCTATTTGGCGAACAGACAAACACCCGATGTTCGACTCGAACTATGAGGATCTGGCCCTATAACTTTTGTGAAAACCTATCAATACACGTTTATTGTGATTTTTTTTTTTTTTTACCAAACAATATGTAAAAAATTACATATCGGCCTAAACTGAGGAAGAAATTCTTTTTTTTTACATTTTTTGGGGGGGATATTTATTATAGCAAAAAGTAAAAAATTATATATATATATATTTTTTTTAGTTGTCGTTTTTTTTCTTGTTTATAGCGCAAAAAAATAAAAAAACTGCAGAGGTGAACAAATACCACCAAAAGAAAGCGCTATTTATGGGAAAAAAAGTTTTGTTTGGGTACATTGTCGCAATTGTCAATTAAGGGGGAAAATCTTCCGCTCTGTAAGTGGTTAACGAGCAGGGCCCTCTGATTCCTCCTGTATTGAATTGTATTGTAACTGTACTGTTTGCCCCAACGCTAAAAATCGCTGTGCAAACTGTTGGCGCCAAATAAATCCTGTATAATAATAATAATAATGATGCAAATTTTGTCCGAAATTTGATTCGTAAAACAAAACCAATTGCTTATGTCTGTTGCTGACCTTCAATTAAAGCGGAGTTCCGGCCACAATTTCACTTTTTAAATATAAATACCCCTGTAATACACAAGCTTAATGTATTCTAGTAAAGTTAGTCTGTAAACTAAGGTCCGTTTTGTTAGGTTGTTACAGCATTTAGACACTTTATAAAATAGAAATTGACTGGGGCCATCTTAAGTGTGGGCATCATGAAGCCAGACTGTATGACTTCCTGGATTTCAGCCTTGCAGATCTCGCACATGCTCAGTGCTGCACAAGCAGTGTAATAGGTTTCAGATCAGGTTTCAGCACCTGTACTGTTCAAGTCACATGATTCTTTGAGACTGGGGAGTGCACAGACTCCTGGAAAGTTACACCCACTACATTCCCAGGAGTCTGTGCGGTGTAGGTTAGGAAGCATTAAGCACCTAGGTGCAGGAAGAGGGAAGATTAACTATTCTGCCTAGCAACAACACTTTGAAGGCATCTAAAAAAAAAAAAAAAATTCTTAAAGGACTAATGACATTTTTTTAAAACTACTGATGTAATGTTATATTTATGGGTGGAACTCCACTTTAAAAATGACATTTGTTTCCTGTATAGGAAGTTATTTCCAGTAGCAGAGTGTGGATTTATGGATGCGTCTTCACAAATACTTTAGGTGACGGCAAAAGTTATTTGCAAATGTGAATTTAAAAAAAAGCTGAGAGATTTCCTGACACTTCGGAGTTTATTTATAAAGCAGAAAACTGCTGATCCCTGGAAAATGGACCGAATTTATAAAAGTCCTTTCCTATCTACATCATACATTTGGCACCATCCATGTGATGGAATTTCAGCTCCCAATAACATTCTTGGCATTTATTATCTAGCCAGTGCTACATTTTCCACCATTGCTCTTTCCTCAAGTACATCTAAATCCTAAGTAGATGACATTTAGCTTGCTAAAGGGCCGTGCATCATAAACAATTGAATACAACACTGGCTTTTTAACCTTTTATTCCATCTCAGTGCTGCTGATCTCCTCTAGCCTTTTCAGACACTTCTCCATCCACATGCACTCTCTCCTGCGTGCAGTGGCGGCTGGTGTTCAACATTTTTTGGGGAGGGGCGCAAACAAACGAAAAAACAAACAAAAAAACAATTGCAGGCCTCACTGTGCCTATCAAATGCAGCTACTGTGCCCATCAATTGCCGCCACTGTGCCCATCAATTGCAGCCACTGTGCCCATCAAACACAGCCAGTGTGCCCATCAAATGCAGCCACTGTGCCCATCAAATGCAGCCACCGTGCCCATCAATGATTGGGCTCATCATCATCCACCAAAATGGCTATCAGCCTTACCTTCTACTGCAGTGGTCTCCAAACTGTGGCCCTTTGCTTGCCTTTTTCCAGCCCTTGGGGCACCATTCCCATCCCTGACACCAACAAGTGGCCCCCATTTCTCCCACTAAAACCAATGAGGGGCTACCATTCCTCCCACTGACACCAACGAGGGGCCACCATTCCTTCCACTGACACCAACAAGGGATCACCATTCTTCCCACTGACTCCGAGGGGCCACTATTACTCCCACTGAAACCAATGAGAGGGCATTTTTCTCTAACTAAGATCAACAAGGGCCCACCGTTCCTCCCACTAAAACCAATAAGAGGCCACCGTTCCTCCCACTGACACCAACAAGGGACCACCAATCCTCCCACTGACACCAACAAGGGACCACAAATCCCCACACTGACACCAACAAGTAATCACCATTCCCCCCACTGAAACCAATGAGGGGGTCACCATTCCTCCCACTGACACCAACAAGGAATCACCATTCCTCCCACTAAAACCAATGAGAGGCCACCATTCCTTGAGACTGACACAGACAAGGGATCACCATTCTTCCACTGACTCAGAGGGGCCACTATTACTCCCACTGAAACCAATGAGAGGGCATTTTCCTCTAACATCAACAAGGGCCACCTTTTCTCGCGCTAAAACCAATGAGAGGCCATCATTCCTCCCACTGACACCAACAAGGGACCACCAATCCTCCCACAGACACCAACAAGGAATCACCATTCTTTGCACTGACTCTGAGGGGTCACCATTACTCCCACTGAAACCAATGAGAGGGCATTTTTCTCTAACTAACATCAACAAGGGGCCACCATTTCTCCCACGAAAACCAATGAGAGGCCACCATTCCTCCCGATGACACAAACAAGGGATCACCATTCTTCCCACTGACTCTGAGGGACCACTATTACTCCCACTGAAGCCAATGAGAGGGCATTTTCCTCTAACATCAACAAGGGCCACCTTTTCTCCTGCTAAAACCAATGAGAGGCCACCATTCCTCCCACTGACAACAACAAGGGGCCATCAATCCTCCCATGGCACGGACACCAACAAGGGATCACCATTCTTCACACATACTCCAATGAGGGGCCACTATTCCTCCCACTGAAACCAATAAGAGGGCATTTTCTACTTCCACTGGCCACAGTATGGTCCTCTTAAAGCCTCAAGGACAGTAAACCGACCCTTTGTTTAAAAAAAAGTTTGGAGTCTCCTGTTCTTGTGGATAACAAACTAAAGGCGGAAATAACAGGAGCTGGCGATGATTCTGTTCTGGGCGTTGGTACGTTTCAGTTATATAAGCATAATTTTTTCCACTGTAGGTACAAATACATACAGTATATATATATATATATATATCTTTATTTACAGTAACACGCTAATTATCTCCTTGGGAGGCCCAGATCTCAGGAAACATCTCTTTAGCCTTTGAGATGTTTTTGATCTGGGCGAATCGCACCCCTCAGATGACGGGCACTCCGATGGAAACTTTGGCTCCCTTGTGCATTTGATATCGTGCCGCCAGACGCTTTTCTCAGGAGCCCCAGAAGGAAAATGCAAGCCGAAACAAAAGAGTGTTAAGGTAAATTACGCACAGAAGGGAATACGGGGTGATGCTTACGAATACACGGTTTCCTATTTCCTATTCTCAGACCCGATGCGCTCTGCCAGCTATAGGAAATGTCACTAAGCAGACGCTAAACAGGGACCAAAGGGACTAAATATAGGAGAGACAAGCTTACCGGCACAGCTATAGAGTGGCAGAGCATTGGAGGAAAATGTATAGGTTTAATCTTATTTTTTTAGTAGCTTTCTATTTACCTTTTATGGTGTAGAAAAAATAAATTCAAATTTAAAAAAAGGAACAATACCCTTTTTAAAGGCATACAATTAAAAATAATAATTGCCTAGTTTAAAACTACAGGAAAAAAAAGTTATGGAGCCAACACAAAATTTCATTGGGTTAATCCTGAATTTCTGATGATGTTAAATTTGGGAAAAATTTCATTTGAATGGCTCAATCCAATTTAGGGGTTGAAGAGGTGATACTGACAACCATTGAATGACTGTGGTTTTTATCCCAATGCTCCACAATCACGAGCCAAGCGCTTGGCTCGGGGTTGTGGTTTGTCTCTATTGACTTGAATGGCCAAGTTTTACAGGTGGTACCGTCTGTCAACTCAACATGCTACAGTGAGGCCTCGTACAGACGACCGAACATGTCTGCTGAAACTGGTCCGCTGACCAGTTTCAGCAGACATGTTTGGTCGTCTGTACGGCCGACCGGACAAATGTCCAGCGGATCGGACAGGTTTCCAGCGGACAAATGTTTCTTAGCATGCTAAGAAACATGTCCGCTGGAACTATGTCCGTCGGACATGTTCGGTCGTCTGTACAGACTCACCGGACATCGGCCGCCATTCCTCGCATGCGTCGAAGTGATTCGACGCATGCGTGGAAGCATTGACCTTCCAGGGTCGCGCACGTCGCCGCGTCATCGTCGCGACGACGGCGCGGCCACGTCACCGCGCTGTCTGTCCGTGCGGATTTCTGTCTGATGGTGTGTACAACCATCAGACAGAAATCTCTGGGCGGACATGTCCGCTGAAAACGGTCCGGCGGACCGATTTCAGCGGACAGTCCGCTCGTCTGTATGGGGCCTGAGGGGAAAAAAGTATTTGACCCCCTGCTGATTTTGTACATTTGCTCACTGACAAAGAAATGTCCAGTCTATGCATTTTAATGGTCGGTTTATTTTAATAGTAAGAGACAGAATAACAACGAGAAAAAAAAACAAAAAAACTAATTTCAAAAAAGTTATATATTGATTTGTATTTTAATGAGTGAAATTAATATTTGATCCCCTATCAATCAGCAATATTGATAGGTAGATTCAGTAAGAGTTAGGCCGGCTTATCAGTAGATAAGCCGGCCTAACTCAGAATCTACGCCGACGTATGTTTAAGCTTATGCCGTCCTATCTTAGATTGCTATTTTTCGGATGGCCGCTAGGTGGCGCTTCCATTGCGGTCGGCGTAGATTATGTAAATGAGTTTGTACGCCGATTCACGAACGTACGCCCAGCCGCCGCAGTCGATTTACGCCGTTTCCGTAAAGCCTTAGGAGGCCTAAAGTTATTCCACCTATTAGGTGGAATAACAATGTTAAAGTATGGCCGCCGTTCCCGCCGCGAGGTTCGAATTTTTAACGTTGTTTGCGTAAGTCGTCCGGGAATCGGGATTTACGTCGTTTACGTCCACGTCGAAATCAATAGGCTCGTGCGGCGTACGTAACCGCAATGCACACTGGGAAATGTAGTCGCCCGGCGCATGCGCAGTGTTTAAAAAACGTCAAAAACATGAGGTCATGCCTCATTACCATTAAACACGCCCCCCCCAACCCATTTGAATTAGGCGCCCTTACGCCCGCCGCATTTACACTACGCCGCCCTAAGTTAGGAGGCAAGTACTTTGTGAATCATGTACTTGCCTCTCTTACTTAAGGCGGCGTAGTGTAAACACGCTAGGCTACGCCGACCTAGATTTGCGCGCCCCTACCTGAATCTGCCTATATGTCTCCCAGGTGTCTTCAGTACGGGTAACAAGCTGAGATTAGGAGCACTCGAGAGCTTGTTACCTATATAAAAGACACCTGTCCACAGAAGCAATCGATCAATCAGATTCCAATCTCTCTACCATGGCCAAGACCAAAGAGCCGTCCAACGATGTCAGCGACAAGATTGTAGACCTACACAACAAGGTTGGAATGGGCTACAAGATCATTGCCAAGCAGATTGGTAAGAGGATGACAACAGTTGGTCTAATTATTCGCAAATGGAAGAAACACAAAATAGTGAAATAAGTAATTGACCCCTTCGCAAAACATGACTTACTACTTGGTGGCAAAACCCTTGTTGGCAATCACAGAGGTGAGACGTTTCTTGTAGTTGGCCACCAGGCCTTCACACATCTCAGGTCAGGAGGGATTTCCTCCCTTTGATGTGGTGAAGTTTTCCTGTCCCCCCCAAAGCATAGTGTTTCCACCTATATGTTTGATGGTGGGGATGGTGTTCTTGTAGTCATAGTCAGCATTCCTCCTCAGGGCTGGGTTAAGAGCATCAGGGGCCTAGTGATGAGGATTTTGGTGGGCCTTTTTATGAAAACAAAATGAAAACTTTTACCATTTCGGACTGCCGAACGCCAATATATACGTCGGCTGTTTAAAGAGGGATACCTTTGTTATGTTAGCATTACCCAGGTATCCTCTTCTTCAGCGGGCGGTCCGGTTTCCGATAATAGTGGTCTCTGAGGCGGATTCAGCGCAGACCCCCCCCCCCCGTCTGGAGAGCAGTCGATCGTCTCTCCTCCACCAGTGCCAGGAAACGTCACTTCTTGGTTACGATGTGATGAGCTGTGATTGGACACAACTGATCACATGGTAAAGAGCCTATGTCAGAGGCTCTTTACCAAGATCGGAGATGCGGTATGTCAGACTGTGGAAAAAGGAAAAGCTGCACAGATTTTAATTTTTCCATATCTTATTTAGTGTTTGTATAACATTTTTAGTTGCCACTTGATGTTTTCTTTGAATGAGCGCAGTATATATTTTTGATATAGTATGTCAGACAGACACACCACCAATCGCCGCGCTGCGCACCCCGCGCGGGTGCACACGGTCGGCTTATCCAACTGGACATCATATGACGCCCAGTCAGGATAATACAACCACTTTGCAGCTGTCATATTGCTATATGGCGGTCCAGAAGCGGTTAGACAATAAAAAATCCAAAAAAATCTGCAGTGCAGCAAAGAGGATAAAACCCTGCAGTTCCACACTGTCTCATAAAAGGAAAAAAAACAACTGCAAATCCTAAGAATAGGAAATAATAGTAAGCTTAATTGGAAATTAATAATTTCTCTATCACTCTCTGTGTCACAAGAGAGTGATTCACAAATCCAACACCACCACACCCTGTGTGGAATGCCGTTTGACGTAGAAGAACACAACAGGCAATAAGGCTGCATTCACACCTGTGAGTGGAGCGTTTTTGGTATTTTTTTCCGACGTTTTGTCGCGCATATTCACTCGTATTTGCGCGTTTGCATACAGCGTTGTCCGGCGTTTTTGAACTTCCTAGTTTTTTATTTTAGCCAATAGGAAAAATTATCATCTCTTTCATCTCTTGTTGCTATTAGGGATGAGCTTCAAGTTGAACGTATGTTCGACTCGAACATCGTATGTTCGATCGTTCATCGAAATACGAACAAAACGGGTCGTTCGCGCCAAATTCGCGTGACGCGCCATGGCCCATAATTCACTGCGATGATTGGCCAATCACAGTGCCGTCAGCACAGAGAGCCATAATTGGCCAAAGCCAGGGTGGCTTTGGCCAATTATGGCTCAGGGGGTTTAGTACACGCCCCACACTATAAAAGGCCGCCTGCAGGTCGGCCTTGTGTAGTGTGTTCCGGCGCTGGTTAGAGATCAGTCAGAGAGAGAGAGAGAGAGATAGAGAGTGTGCAATATTTTCTAGGTAGATAGAGCAGGCAGGCAGGTTAGTCAGTTAATGTTACAGTGTGTAGAGGATATATATACATCCCAGGTGTTGTACATATATTTATACACTGTATAGCTTGATCAGTTCTTCCTAATTTACTGGCAGGTAGTTGATTGTGCTAGCTGCAGTATTTTATTTTTTGGCGCCGTACTCACAGTTTACTGCCGTAGTGAAGTTTCAGACTCCCCGCGGGGAATGGGCATTCCTATGCAGAGGGAAGATGATTGACGGCCGGCTATGGCGCGTCACGCTTCCCGAAGATAGCCGAAATAGGACTTGCCTCTCAGTTTAAAGAATATACAAAGATACCCAAAGCCTTGAATACAGTGTATGTTTGAGCTTTGGGTTACTGTAACACCCTAATACAATAAGCTGCGCACACCTATGGTGACAAACTAGTTGGAGACTGGCAAGAAGAAAGACTTCAGGGTCCAGCTGTCACATCCAAAAGGACTTTTTTGTGTTCATTTACAACAGATTTTATTTTTGTGAATGAGTAGGGATACTATGTACCCCCCCCCCCCTACTTGATCACGTAGGGGGAGATGGATATTGGGCCCCCCTTCTCTTAAATGTTTAAATACCCTGGAATGCTTGGCCTTGGTACAGGCATAGAAGGTGGCACACACAGGTTCAAATGGCAATTAAAGGTTAATTTTCCACATTTGTGGCTTTTTAAATCACAATTAGTGTCGGTGTATAAATAGTCAGTGGCCCAGATTCTCAACCGAGATACGCCGTCGTATCTCTGCGTTGAGCAGTCGTATCTATGCGACTGATTCTTAGAATCAGTTACGCATAGATATCCATTAGATCCGACAGGCATAAGTCTCTTACGCCGTCGGATCTTAAGTGCAATTTTTTTTTGGCCCGCTAGGTGGCGCTTCCGTCAAAATCCGCGTCGAGTATGCAAATTAGCTAGATACGCGAATTCCCGAACGTATGCGCGGCCGACGCAGTAAAGTTACGACGTTTACGTTAGGCTTTTCCCGGCGTAAAGTTGCCCCTGCTATATGAGGCACAGCCAATGTTAAGTATGGCCGTCGTTCTCGCATTGAAATTTTAAAAACTTACGTCGTTTGCGTAAGTCGTCCGTGAATGGGGCTGGACGTCATTTACGTTCACGTCAAAACCAATGATGTACTTGCAAAGTCATTTGGAGCAATGCACACTGGGATATTTTACGGAGGGCGCATGCGCAGTTCGTTCGGCGCGGGGACGCGCTTCATTTAAATGATACACGCCCCCTACCCGCCGAATTTGAATTCCGCCGGGTGATTTACGCTACGCCGCCGCAACTTACGGAGCAAGTGCTTTGAGAATACAGCACTTGCCCGTGTAAGTTGCGGAGGCGTAACGTAAATGATATACGTTACGCCCGCACAATTTTGCGCCGATCTACGTGAATCTGGGCCAGATTAGCTCTCACATGGATGCACTAAGCAGGCTAGACACTGAGCCATGAGGAGGTAGAAAAGAACAGTGAAAAGACCTGCGTAACAAGGTAATGAAACTTTATAAAAATGGAAAAGGATATAAAAAGATATCAAAAGCCTTGAATATGCCAGTCAGTACTGTTCAATCGTTTAATAAGAAATGGAACATTTGGGGCTTTTTTGATACCAAGCCAAGGTCAGGTAGAATTTTTTGCTTTTTGTGCTGATTTTCAACTGAATACATTTAGAGAATCGGATTTGTGTATTCCTGACATTTTGGGAGCAGAGTGTTGCCCTATATAAAGTGGGCTATGTTGGTGCTATATGATTACAGCAAGTAACATTGGCAGGAAGGCAGGCTCTTATAACTGATGGTTGCAAGGGAAGGGGGGGGGGGGGAATGTTTTTTTTCCGCCTGGGAATAAATGACAGTAGAATACACTGGTGAGGGGTCTTGTCAGTGAATGCGGGGGGCTTCTGCACCTTTGTCCCCTCTCCCCGGGACACTTAATGCAGTAATAATTCTCCCATGTCTCTCTGGCCGGTCACCAGTGTGAATCCTCTGCCGCCTCGGGTCCTTGTTTCCAGTTGCTTAGCATCGGTCGCCGTCCTCCTTTATTAATGAGCCGATTGTTCGCCTTCCAAGGCTCTTGTCTCTGCGCTGTGAACATTCGGGTCCCTGATCTGCCTCATTTGCACTCCGCCACCGTCTCTACACAAGCTACGGCGATAACAGCCTCTTTCTGCGTCCTCTCTTATCTACCAGCACAGACGCTTGCTTTTTTTTAAAAAAAAAGGTTCCTGTACTTAAAAAAAAGCCGCGCTTCCCTCATCTCATAGATGTCCTTTTAGCCCAATGGCTATATCTCTGCATTGTACAAAAATAAGAGTGGTGAGTCCGCGGCACAACATCCGAGGGTTGCGAGTAAACAGGAAAGTGCTGACAATGCAACAAAGTGACATGAATACAACCGCAATCCATTCAAGTTTAATGATGTGAAGAGTGAATGGAAGTGTCTACTGGCCCAAAGAGGACAGACAGCTAAATAAACAATGGATGTATATAAAAATGGGACAGATAGATAAGAAAGCAAGAAAGAGAAAGATAGATTCATAAGAAAGAAAAAAAAGATAGATTCGTAAGAACGTATGAAAGATTAGGTATAGATAGACAGATAGATAGAAAAGAAAGGCCGTCCATCTTTTGCCCTTTGCCAGATGCAAGAGATGCCGGAGTGATTTGTTCCAGGTGGATCCACCGACTGAACCTCCTCGGGAGTATATGGTGGACTGGATCACTGGGACTTTTTTTGTTTACATTTTAGCATCAAGACTGTCATTTTGTATTTATTTATGAATTTGTACACACTGGGGCTGATTTACTAAAAACAATGCGCTGCACCGGTTCATGGCTTAATTGGCACGCAGGATGAATCCTTAATTAGTAAAGCCGCCGAAGTCCCTTTAGAAGTCTATGGGAGATATCAAAAGTGTTAATTTTAAAGGTTAATATGCAAGTTTTGTCCTAAAAAGTGTTTGGGGACCTGAGTCCTGCCCCAGGGGACATGTATCAATGCATTTTTTTAAAACAGACGTTTTTTCGGGAGCAGGGAATTTAATAATGCTTAAAGTGCAACAATAAAAGTGAAATATTCCTTTTAATTTTGTACCTAGGGGGGTGTATAATATGCATGTAAATGAGCGCGTGTTTCCCGTAGTTAGAACTGTCTCTGCACAAAATGACATTCTGATGGAAAAAAGTCATTTAAAATCACTTGCGGTTATAATGAATTTGTCGGCTCCCGGCAATTCAGAGAAAATTCATTCATTAAAAAAAAGCGTGGGGTCCCCCCAAATTCCATTACCAGGCCCTTCAGGTCTGGTATGGATATTAAGAGGAACTCCGCCGTCAAATAAAAAAAAAATTACGTGGGGTTCCCCCAAATATCCATACCAGTCCCTTCAGGGAGGGAGCGCCCCCCCCTCTCCTGAACCATACCAGGCCACATGCCCTCAACATGGGGAGGGTGCTTTGGGGTCCCCCCCCAAAGTACCTTGTCCCCGTGTTGATGGGGACAAGAGCCTCATCCCCACAACCCTGGCCGGTGGTTGTGGGGGTCTGCGGGCGGGGGGCTTATCGGAATCTGGAAGACCCCTTTAACAAAGGGGACCCCCAGATCCCGCCCCCCCCCCCTGTGTGAAATTGTAATGGGGTACATTGTACCTCTACCATTTCACCAAGAAAAAGTGTCAAAAATGTAAAAAAAAAGACAATAACCGGTTTTTGACAATTCCTTTATTAATGTCTTCTTTCCGTGCTTCTTCTTCTTGTAGCGCTCAACCCCGAAGGAGCCGCTGTTTAGTTTGGGATCGGCCTATTTAAGTTACCTTCTTGACTTGGTCTAGGGGTGACAGCTGTGAGTGTGAATAAAGAGCAAGTGTCCAGACGTCAATTGAGTTTCAATGCTTTATTCCAAGGCCCAACATGGCCAACATCAACATGACACACAGTAGAGAAAAGTTGATGAGCGTAGATAAACTTTAGTATCAGGCCTTGGATATTAAAGAGAGCAAGCCTGCTCTCAGCAATAATGTAACCCAATTCGTCACCACCACAATCAGGGTGGGTAAAGTGCCCCCGGACAGGCGTCTATCACATGCCTGGCAGCCAGAGCGCCACTTAATTATCACTGGGAGGAACAGGCCTCTGCTACAGGCTTGACAATTTGAGATTTGTGAAATTAGATTTAGTGAATCCTCCCAGTCAGTTCAGATAGTGTCACCCACTGACAGCTTGAGCATACCTGTCATGCAGTGTGGTGACCGGATCCCCGATGGTTCGTCTAGGCCTCCCGGACAACCTCTGATTCTAGGTTCTCCCGAGCCAATCCCCCATCGTACAGCTCCCGGCTTAGGATCCTCTCAGCAGAAGGTTGGGACCCAGACAGTCGCTGGGGCCCCTCTCTTGGTTAGGATGAGGCTCCGCATGGTGCATGACCCCAGTAAAGCAGGCCACGGTGGCGGGGCCCATGGATGCGCCAACCCTGAAGGTGGGTACCGCACCTGGAACTCGGGCCCTTCACAGAACAGAACGGCCAAAAAGGCGGTTGCCCAGATATATCCCCCTCCCAGCATGCCCAGCGAGGGGAGACCTCTTCTGATTGGCTGCTAGGAGAAGGTGGGTCTGTCAGAACCCCTCTAGCGCCAGCTGCCGCCCGGGGGTGGTACTGCTGGTGGGTACTGCTGATTGTCACTGCTGGCTGGTACTACTGGCTGGTACTTTAGACTCCATTCACTCCTATGCAGGTAAAAATTTATCCACATGGCTTTGCTCGATTTTCTGTCACTTTTAGGGCAGCCCGTTAATTTCCAAAGTCAAAGGTCTTTATGTCTGTCCCAGCTCAGGAACTGTTGTTGATGCTACAGCATCTAAGATGACAGCTAGGCAATGATAATTTTCTGGAGGACCGGTCTGCATTGGCAGAAAATAATGGCTACCCAAATGGCTGGTCCATCGCTAGTACTGAAAACATTTAGCTAGATTCAGGTAGAGTTAGGTCGGCGTATCAGTAGATACGCCGACCTAACGCAGAATCTGCGCCGACCTATGTTTAAGTGTATTCTCAAACAGAGATACGCTTAAACATATCTAAGATACGACGGCTTGTGCCGTCCTATCTTAGGTTGCAATATTGAGGCTGGCCGCTAGGTGGCGCTTCCATTGCGGTCGGCGTAGAATATGTAAATCAGTAGATACGCCTATTCACAAACGTACGCCCGGCAGCCGCAGTACATTTACGCCGTTTAAAGTAACGCATTACAGGCCTAAAGTTATTCCATCAAATAGATAGAATAGTAATGTTAAGTATGGCCGCCGTTCCAGCGTCGAAATTTGTAATTTTTACGTCGTTTGCGTAAGTCGTCCGTAAATAGGGATTTACGTCTTTTACGCCCACGTCTAAATCAATAGGCCCGTGTGGTGGACGTAGCCGCAATGCACACTGGGAAATGTAGGCGCACGGCGCATGCGCAGTTGAAAAAAAACGTCAATCACGTCGGGTCAAGCCTCATTATCATAAAAAAAGCCCCCTTAGACAAATTTGAATTAGGCGCCCTTACGCCCGCCCGCTTTAGGCTACGCCGCCGTAACTTAGCAGGCAAGTACATTGTGAATCATGTACTTGCCTCGCTAACTTACGGCGGCGTAGCTTAAATGCCTTAAGCTACGCCGCCTTAAAGTTGCGGCCATCTATGTGAATCTAGCTAATTGTAAGACGAGAGAAGGTTAAAACTTTCCATGCAGGGCACTTGATTTACTCTTAAAGGAAATATGAGAAATATACACCAAAGTCTGACACATTCTGTGATCTCATCCATTGTTTGTGTGTAAAATGAAAAGTGTTGAGGGATCTGATATTCTGGAAAATGTGCCGCGTCAGGAACTAAACAAATGAAAAAAGTAAATCATAAAAAAAAAAAACATTTTTCCCAGCAGCGGTCGGCCCACCTTTTGTAAGTCAGGAAATGAGGTGAAGATAACACACCATGCAGTCATTCGTCGGTTGGCACACATCGCTAGTGGATCAAGTGGCAACTTCCTCTGTACTGGAGGGTTTCCATGCGTCCAGCTAGTACTTACTTCTCACTTGTCTATGGCTGTGTATGTCATTCCCTGGTTATTGAATGTACAGTGGAACCTTGGTTTACGAGTAACGCGGTTAACGAGCATTTTAACCACTTAAGCCCCGGACCAATATGCTGGCTAAAGACCCAAGGTGTTTTTACAGTTCGGGACTGCGTCGCTTTAACAGACAATTGCGCGGTCGTGCGACGTGGCTCCCAAACAAAATTGGCGTCCTTTTTTCCTCACAAATAGAGCTTTCTTTTGGTGGTATTTGATCACATCTGCGTTTTTTAGTTTTTGCGCTATAAACAAAAATAGAGCGACAATTTTGAAAAAAATGCAATATTTTTTACTTTTTGCTATAATAAATATCCCCCAAAAACATATATAATTTTTTTTTCCCCCTCAGTTTAGGCCGATACGTATTCTTCTACCTATTTTTGGTAAAAAAAATCGCAATAATCGTTTATCGGTTGGTTTGCGCAAAATTTATAGCGTTTACAAAATAGGGGATAGTTTTATTGCATTTTTATTTTTTTTATTTTTTTTACTACTAATGGCGGCGATCAGCGATTTTTTTCGTGACTGCGACATTATGGCGGACACTTCGGACAATTTTGACACATTTTTGGGACCATTGTCATTTTCACAGCAAAAAATGCATTTAAATTGCATTCTTTATTGTGAAAATGACAGTTGCAGTTTGGGAGTTAACCACAGGGGGCGCTGTAGGAGTTAGGCTTCACTTTGTGAGTGTTTACAACTGTAGGGGGGTGTGGCTGTAGGTGTGACGTCATCGATCGTGTCTCCCTTATAAAGGGGATGACGCGATCGATACGCCGCCTCAGTGAAGCACGGGGAAGCCGTGTTTACACGCGGCTCTCCCCGTTCTTCAGCTCCGGGGACCGATCGCCGCACTCGAGCGGCGATCGGGTCCGCGGGACCCGCGGTCCCGGAGCTTCGGACCGGGTCGCGGGAGCGCGCCGCGGACGCGCGCCCGCGACCCACGGCTGGGTACAAGTACAGGACGTATATATACGTGCTTGTGCCCAGCCGTGCCATTCTGCCGACGTATATGTGCAGGAGGCGGTCCTTAAGTGGTTAACCAACGCGCAACTTTTTTGAAAAAAAATTCTGACTCGGTTTGCGAGTGTCGTCTTGCAAAACAAGCAGAATTCAAGCTAATGGGGAGTGCAGTACCGCATTAAGCCAGAGGTGCGGGGTGCCAGTGACACTAGGAACGGTTGTGAGCCGTTCGTAAAGGGCCAGATTCTCGTACATCCGCGTATCATCGCGCGGGCGTAACGTATCTGATTTACGTTACGCCTCCGCAACATAGCAGGGCAAGTGCTGTATTCTCAAAGCACTTGCTCCATAAGTTGCGGCGGCGTAGCGTAAATCGGCCGGCGTAAGCCCGCCTAATTCAAATTTGGAACAGGGGGGCGTGTTTTATGTAAATGTTGTGTGAACCGACGTGATTGACGTTTTTCTCGAACGGCGCATGCGCCGTCCGTGGAATTTCCCAGTGTGCATTGCTCCAGTACGCCGCAAGGACATCATTGGTTTCGACGTGAACGTAAATGACGTCCAGCCCCATTCACGGACGACTTACGCAAACGATGTAACTTTTTCAAATTTCGACGCAGGAACGACGGCCATACTTAACATTGGTACGCCGCACTTACGCCACCATATAGCAGGGGTAACTATACGCCGGGAAAAGCCTAACGTAAACGGAGTAAATGTACTGCGTCGGCCGGGCGTACATTTGGGAATTCGCGTATCTAGCTAATTTGCATACTTGACGCGGAATTCGACGGAAGCGCCATCTAGCGGCCAGCGTAAATATGCATTTACGATACGACGGTGTAACACAGTTACGCCAGTCGGATCTACGGGAAATCTATGCGTAACTGATTCTAAGAATCAGGCGCATAGATACGACCGCGCAACTTAGGCCCCGTACACACGACCGAACATGTCTGTTGAAACTGGTCCGCGGACCAGTTTCAGCATACATGTTCGGTCATGTGTAGGCCCGAGCGGACAGGATTCCAGCATACATTTGCCCGCCGGGCCTTTTCCCAGCGGGCAAATATTTCCGGGCTTGTTTTAAAACAGCCCGCTGGAATCCTGTCCCCTCGGACATGTTCGGTCGTCTGTACAGGCCTACCGTACATGTCCGAGCGCCCGCCATCCCTCGCATGCGTCGAATGACTTTGACGCATGCATGGAAGCATTGACCTTCCTGCGTCGCGCACGTCGCCGCGTCATCGTCGCGGCGACGGCGCGGACACGTCACCGCGATGTCTGTCCGCGCGAATTGTATCTCATTTCTGTCTGATGGTGTGTACAACCATCAGACAGAAATCTCCGACCGGACATGTCCGATGAAAACGGTCCGGCAGACCGTTTTCATCGGACTGTCCGGTCGTGTGTACAAGGCCTAAGAGATACACAGCTTCTTCAGACAGGTGCACTCCCATACTCCTCCACACCCTCTATCAGGACTTCCTTAGCTAGATTCAGTAGGAGTTAAGCCGGCGTATCAGTAGATACGCCGACCTATCTCGGAATCTGCGCCGTCCTAAGTTTAAGTGTATTCTCAAACTGAGATACACTTAAACCTATCTAAGATACGACGGCTTGCGCCGTCCTATCTTAGGGTGCAATATTTAGGCTGGCCGCTAGTTGGCGCTTCCATTGCGTTCGGCGTAGTATATGTAAATCACTAGATACGCCTATTCACGAACGTACGCTTGCCCGTCGCAGTAAAGATACGGCGTTTACGTAAGGCATTTTCAGGCGTAAAGTTATTCCATCAAATAGCTGGACTAGTAATGTTAAGTATGGCCGTCGTTCCCGCGTCGAAATTTGAAAATTTTACGTTGTTTGCATAAGTCGTCCGTGAATAGGGCTGGACGTAATTTACGTCCACGTCGAAACCAATATGTCCGTGAGGCGTACTTAGCTGCAATGCACACTGGGATATGTACACGTACGGGGCATGCGCCGTTCTTAAAAAACGTCAATCACGTCGGGTCACAGTTAATCAACATAAAACACGCTCCCCCACATCCTCATTTGAATTCGGCGTGCTTACGCCAGCCTATTCACGCTACGCCGTAACTTAGCAGGCAAGTACTCTGTGAATACAGTACTTGCCTAGCTAACTTACGGCGGCCTAGTGCATATACGATACGCTACGCCGCCGCAAAGATGCAGCGGTCTATTTGAATCCACCTACCTGTCTTTTAAGCTGTTCTTCTGGAAGTTCTTAACCCCCTGTGTGCTTGACTGCCAGTGGTCAGGAGAGGAGGCTCTTTTCCTCCCGAACGTCACTTTAGAGCCCCCGAAATTCCGGGCCCCAAATGACACTCTAACAAGGACAGAGAGGATGGTAAGCCCGTCCTCTCTGGATTAGCTTTTATTGCCCGGAATTTCTCACCCCCTCTGGGTGACCCCTAAACACTATACCATTGCCTTAAAGGGACCACAATCCAAATATTGGTGCAACGTAGCTTCCATCCAGGACCCAACCCTGGCGTCCTGTACAATATATATAGCATATCTTCAGACCCACTTAGTAATCAGAACCTCTTGTATTAAGAGAGGTATGGACTACAGAGACAGAGATATAATTTTGCCCCTGTACAAATCATTAGTAAGACCTCATCTGGAATATGCAGTTCAGTTTTGGGCTCCAGTTCTCAAGAAGGATATCGGATAACTGGAGAAAGTGCAGAGAAGAGCAACCAAACTGATAAGAGGCATGGAGGAGCTCAGCTATGAGGAAAGATTAGAGGAACTGAATTTATTCTCTCTTGAGAAGAGGAGAATAAGGGGGGATATGATCAACATGTACAAATATATAAGAGGTCCATACAGTGTAATTGGTGTTGAGTTATTCACTTTACGGTCAACACAGAGGACAAGGGGGCACTCTTTACGTCTAGAGGAAAAGAGATTTCACCTCCAAATACGGAAAGGTTTCTTCACAGTAAGAGCTGTGAAAATGTGGAACAGACTCCCTCCAGAGGTGGTTCTGGCCAGCTCAGTAGATTGCTTTAAGAAAGGCCTGGATTCTTTCCTAAATGTACATAAAATAACTGAGTACTAAGATTTGTAGGTAAAGTTGATCCGGGGAAAATTCGATTGCCTCTCGGGGGATCAGGAAGGAATTTTTTCCCCTGCTGTAGCAAATTGGATCTCATGCTCTGCTGGGGTTTTTTGCCTTCCTCTGGATCAACTGTGGGTATGGAGTTGGGTGTATGGGATTGTATTGTGTTTTTTATTTTGTTTGTTTATTTTTTGTGGTTGAACTGGATGGACTTGTGTCTTTTTTCAACCTGACTAACTATGTAACTATGTAACTATGTAACTATCTAACTATGTAACCTCCAGCTTCCAATTTTTTTTATATATTTTTGGGGGATATTTATTATAGCAAAAAGAAAAAAATATTGCATTTTGTTCAAAATTGACGCTCTATTTTTGTTTATAGCGCAAAAAATAAAAACCGCAGAGATGATCAAATACCACCAAACGAAAGCTCTATTTGTGGGAAAAAAAAGGATGCCAATTTTGTTTGGGAGCCACGTCGCACGACCGCGCAATTGTCAGTTAAAGCGAGTTATCTTCACTGAGCTCTGTAGGATAGAGAAACAAGGAAGGGTGGGACTAGAAGGGTAGCTGCTTAGACTAGCCCTACAAATAATTCCCGGCCAATTGGGTATGGTGGATTATCTCGGTACTGAGACACAACAACATAAAGCTTATATAAAAGAAGTTATTTATTACATATAAAATGACATACAAAATTATTTTTATTTTTTTTTAAAAGAGAAAGGATTAGATCATCAATGAACAAATACTCAAGGTTCCCCCAAGAGGTATCTGTTGATAAAGTACGTCTCATAAATTGATCTTTCCTCTACTAGTTTTGTGGTACACACACCGCTTCCTCAGGGGGACGAGTCTAGAAAGACAAATAATTGGATAAAGCACGAGGCAAAACAAATAAACTACAATGCACAAATTTAAACAATCATAATTCATAATTCAATCATAATTCAGCAAATAACATAAGAAACAGTACTTTTTTATGTCTAGTTAAAGAGGAGTTCCACCCAAATTTGGAACTTCCTCTTATCCCACTCCTCTCCCCCTTACATGCCACATTTGGCATGTAATTTTTTTGGGGGGGGAGTGGGGGCTTCAGCACGAGTGGGACTTCCTGTCCCACTTCCTCCTTCCTGTAGGCGACTAAGCTTAGTCGCCTTCAGGAAGTGGCTGCTGTAGGCGATCGCCTAGGACACGTCACAGGTCCTAGGCGATCTCCTGGCCAATTACAGGGCGCGGCGCCGGGCCGCGCCGCTCGCGCATGCGCAGTGCCGCGCTGCTCGCGCTCGCGCATGCGCAGTGGGTGCCCGGCCGTGAAGCCGAAAGCTGTCACGGCCGGGTGCCCACACTGAAGATGAAGACGCCGGCCGGGGAGGGGGGGAGAGGAGCGGAGCCCCGGCCGGCGCGTCGCTGGAGCGCTGGAGCAGGTAAGTGCCTGTTTATTAAAAGCCAGCAGCAACACTTTTGGTTGCTTCTGACTTTTAATAAACATACAAATGGCTGGAACTCCCCTTTAAGTCCCCTTTTATGTGAGGCCATACTCTAAAAAACTCTTATGAGCTCTGTAGGATGTAATTTCAGCTCCCCGCCCCCTGCTTTCTGAAAGCTCAGACAAGCCGTATAAATTCTGGACTTTGAATGGCTGTAAAGAAGACGTTGGATAAACAGGTACAACTTATGTAGCATTTTTCTTTCATCTCTGGGGTAGATTCAAGAAGCAATTGCGCCTGTGTAACCATAGGTTACACGGCGCAATTGCTTACTTGCCCCGGCGTAACGAGTGCTCCTGATTCAGGAACCTTGTTACGCCGACTGCAGCCTAAGATCTTTGCGGCATGAGGCTCTTATGCCACGCAGATTTTAGGCTGCATTCTTGCGGTGGCCGCTAGGTGGCGTTCCCGTTGTGCTCAGTGTATAGTATGCAAATTGCATACTAACACCGATTCACAACGTTGCGCGAGCCCTGCCCCTGCTATTAGCAGGGGCAGCCCATGTTACGTAAACCCGTCGTTCCCGCGTCGCGAAATTTGAATTTTACGTAGTTTGCGTAAGTGAATCGTGAATGGCGCTGGACGCCATTCACGTTCACTTTGAAGCAAATGACGTCCTTGCGACGTCATTTGCCACAATGCACGTCGGGAAAGTTTCCCGACGGAGCATGCGCTCTACGATCGGCGCGGGAACGCGCCTAATTTAAATGATTCCCGCCCCCTACGGGATCATTTAAATTGCGTGCTCTTGCGCCGGGCATTTTGCCGGCGCGCCCGCGCAATTTACGGAGCTTCTGCTCCGTGAATTAAGGGCAGCGGAGCAAATTTGCGGGGGCGCAGGGAAAAACCGTTGCCCTGCACCTCCGTAAATAATGTGCAATTCTATCTGAATCCGGGCCTCTGTGTATCAGCTGAGGCCAGTCACTTCTCTTGGTACATTATATGTAAGGGTTTACATCCACTTTAAGACCCCTTTCACACTGAAGTGTTTTTACAGCGTTTTAGCATTAAAAATAGAGCTTTTAAAACGCTAAAAAAAACGCTCTCCATGCATCTCAATTGACCCTTTCACACTGAGTCCTGCAAGCAGCATCTTTGGAGCAGCGCTGAAAAAAATGCTCCAAAAACGCCCCTCTCCATTGAAATGAATTGAAAAGAGCTGTAAAAACGCCTTGCCCTTTCACACCGAGGCACTGCAAAAACGCCCTAAAACGTTAGGGTCTTAGTGGTGCTTTACCAGCACATTGGGATTGCAGATGAGGCTTCGCTCGAATAACGCTCAAAAAACGCTTGAAAAACGATGTAATAACGCTCGAAAAACGCTTGAAAAACGATGTAATAACGCTCGAAAAACGCTCGAAAAACGCCCCAGTGTGAAAGGGAGAATAATGAGATTTCTGACTTTTGAACCATTGTATGATTTCTGAATGACAGTTGGCCTTCTGATTTGATTGGTCCCTTTGTTCTCATTGCTGGTGGTCTTTTTCCTGCTGTATTAGAGGTCCCTGTCCCAACCATTTTCCCTCCATCAGATTTTTGGTGTCATCGGCCTTTTACAATTATGAGCGCCAAACAAACATGTTGATGATAAAAGGGGGAGAGGGGAGGTCAGAGATTATAAAACAGGCGTGAAATAGGAAAAAGCCACGATCTCCCGGGAGGAATCCATCATATGATGTCATACTCCGACCTATCCAACGCTTCAACACTGGAACAAGGATTATTAATCGCTTGCGGTGAATACCTGAGCTTTTTAGAACAAAATATGCCAAATCATAAAGAGAAAACATGTTTTGAAGCTGTTGTAATGGGCGCTGCATTTTGGATTTTTGCACACAGCTGTACATACAGGGCCAGATTCTCGTACAGCGGCGTATCTATAGGCGGGCGTAACGTATCTGATTTACGTTACGCCTCCGCAACTTAGACGGGCAAGTGCAGTATTCTCAAAGCACTTGCTCCATAAGTTGCGGCGGCGTAGCGTAAATCGGCCGGCGTAAGCCCGCCTAATTAAAATTTGGGACAGGGGGGCGTGTTCTATGTAAATAACTTGTGACCCGACGTGATTGACGTTTTTCATGAACGGCGCATGCGCCGTCCGTGAAATATCCCAGTGTGCATTGCTCCCTAGTACGCCGCAAGGACGTCATTGGTTTCGACGTGAACGTAAATGACGTCCAGCCCCATTCACGGACGACTTACACAAACGACGTAACTTTTTAAATTTCAACGCGGGAACGACGGCCATACCTAACATTGGCTGCGCCTCATATAGCAGGGGCAACTTTACGCCGGGAAAAGCCTAACGTAAACGTCGTAACTTTTTTTTTTTAAACTTGTTTTTATTAGTTTTTCACAAGTACAAGTACAGGTACAGTGGTCCAAAAAGTAATGGCACAGTAGTTGGAACAATACAGGCATATCATGGCACACAGAAATGCTACCACTTCCCTTCCCTCCACTGTACTTCCCTCCCACAAACAAATTGCCCCGCTCCCTCAACGGAGGAATCGGAGAACCCGTTACTTCCGGGTAACCCAGTCGGCCCGAACCTGGCCGCGAGCAACAGTTACCTTTTTAAGGTCAAAACGTCGTAACTTTACTGCGTCAGCCTCGCGTACGTTCGGGAATTCGCGTATCTAGCTAATTTGCATACTCAACGCGGATTTCGACGGAAGCGCCACCTAGCGGGCCAAAAAAAAAATGCACTTAAGATCCGACGGCGTAAGAGACTTACGCCTGTCGGATCTAATGGATATCTATGCGTAACTGATTCTAAGAATCAGTCGCATAGATACGACCGGCCAGACTCAGAGATACGACGGCGTATCTGGAGATACGCCGTCGTATCTCTTTTGAGAATCTGGCCCACAGAGTGCAAAGCCGGCATACTGGCATCTCCTGTCGCCCGCTGCCGCCATGTACAGCCACCCATTGAGATGTATTATAAAGGCCCATACACACAATCAGACTTTTTGACAACAAATGTCCCACCGACCTGTTTCCTTTAAGAACAAGTTGTAAAATAGGGTGAAACTCCGCTTCAAGGAATATGGTCAGGGCTGTCTTAAAGCGGGGGTTCACCCTTAGAGGGCACTTTTCCCCCTTAGATTCCTGCTCGTTATTACTAGGGGAATCGGCTATTTATTTTAAAATATGTGCAGTACTTACCCGTTTACGAGACGCATCCTCTCCGTCGCTTCCGGGTATGGGCTTCGGGAATGGGCGTTCCTTCTTGATTGACAGGTTTCCGAGAGGCTTCCGACGGTCGCATCCATCGCGTCACGATTTTCCGAAAGAAGCCGAACGTCGGTGCGCAGGCGCAGTATAGAGCCGCACCGACGTTCGGCTTCTTTCGGCTACGAGTGACGCGATGGATGCGACCGTCGGAAGCCTCTCGGAAGGCTGTCAATCAAGAAGGAACGCCCGCTCCCGAAGACCCATACCCGGAAGGGTTAGAAGAAGATGCAGCTCGAAAACGGGTAAGTACTGCACATATTTTAATATAAATAGCCGATTCCCCTAGACCGAACGAGCAGGAAGCTAAGGGGAGATTTTTTTTTTTTTTTTAAATGGGTGAACTCCCGCTTTAATGAATGGGCACACTTGGGCACTGCCCAGGGGCCCCAGGTGCATGGGGGGCCCATGATCAGGGCATGGAAAAGGTTGGGGGGGCGGGTGCTGTGTTGGGTGAATGCACTGGCTTTTGGCTGCCCGGGCCGCTCTTCTTTGATAGGAGTAGCTGGCTTCTGCTTGAGAGAGGATTCAGATATCTCCTCTCTTCTGTAGGGGGTGGAAGAGAGCAGGCACTGAGACTGAGAACTCACCTCAGTCTCATCCCACTGTGTGTGCGCTCCATCGGACAAACTTCTTCGCTTTTTCACCAGACAAATGTTCGCTGTGGGAACAGACAAACTTTCCGGCAACAAATGTCCTACGTCGGCTAATCCTATCGCGTGTAATCCTATTGTGTACCATAACCGTGCGGTACAGGGCATCCAGTTTGCTGTTCCCGGGGCCGGACTGAAAGGAAGTGAACAGACAGTGTGTGCACTTCCTGTCAGTCCGGCCGGGAACAGGAACCTGATTTTCCTGTACCGCGTGGTTATGGTACACGGCCGACCAGTGGCGTCACTAGGGTTGGTGTCACCCGGTGCGGTAAAACATGGTGTCACCCCCCTCTGTCTAGGCTGCCCAGCACCAAGCAGGCAGCGCACGGGAACGGGGCGCACCCCAAACCAGCCCCTGTAAATGATAGTATAGGGCAGTATAGTGACAGGTTAGGGTAGTATAGAGTGGTATAGTGGCAGGTTGGTGTAGTGGGGTGGTATTGGACAGGTTAAGGTGGTATAGGGCATGTTGGGGTGATATAGGGTAGTTTTGGGTGGTATAGGGCAAGTTAGGGTGGCATAGGGCAAGTTATGGTGGCATAGGGCAGATTGGGTGGTACAGAGCAAGTTAGGGTGGCACAGGGAAAGTTGGGGTGGCATGGGAAAGTTTGGGGTGGTACAGGGCAGGCTGGGGTGGTACAGGGCAGGCTGGGGTGGCACAGGGCTGTTTGGGGGGGTACAAGGCAGGCTGGGGTGAGAGAGATCAGGCTGAGAGAGAGAGAGATGGGGCTGAGAGAGAGAGGTGGAGCTGAGAGAGAGAGAGAGAGGTGGGGCTGAGAGAGAGAGAGAGAGGTGGGGCTGAGAGAGAAGTGGGGCTGAGAGAGAGAGAGAGAGAAGGGTGAGGCTGAGAGAGAGAGTTGAGGCTGAGAGAGAGAGAGGTGAGGCTGAGAGAGATATGAGGCTGAGAGAGAGAGAGAGAGAGAGGTGTGGATGAGAGAGAGAGAGAGAGAGGTGTGGATGAGAGAGAGAGAGAGAGGGGGGGCTGAGAGAGGGGGCTTAGAGAGAGGTGGGGCTGAGAGAGAGGGTAGTGGACAGAGAGGGGGCTGAGAGAAAGAGAAGCTCAGAGAGAGAGGGTAGTGGACAGAGAAAGGGGCTGACAGAGAGAGGAGCTCAGAGAGAGAGGGAAGTGGACAGAGAGGTGGGGCTGAGAGAGAGAGGTGGGGCTGAGAGAGAGGGTAGTGGACAGAGAGGGGCCTGAGAGAGAGAGGGTAGTGGAGAGAGGGGATGAGAGAGGTGGGGCTGAGAGAGAGAGGGAGAGAGCGGTGGGGCTGAGAGAGAGAGGTGGGGCTGAGAGAGTGGTGGGGCTGAGAGAATGAGAGAGAGGGGGTGGGGATGAGAGAGAGAGGGTGGGGATGAGAGAGAGAGAGGGTGTGGGGATGAGAGAGAGAGGTGAGGCTGAGAGAGAGGTGAGGCTGAGAGAGAAAGGTGAGGCTGAGAGAGAGAGAGAGAGAGAGAGAGAGAGAGAGAGAGAGAGAGGTGAGATTGAGAGAGAGGTGAGGCTGAGAGAGAGAGAGAGAGGTGAGGCTGAGAGAGAGAGAGAGAGAGAGAGAGAGAGAGAGAGAGAGAGGTGAGGCAGAGTGAGAGATGAGGCAGAGAGAGAGAGATGAGGCAGAGAGAGAGATGAGGCAGAGAGAGAAAGAGAGAGAGGTGAGGCTGAGAGAGAGAGAGAGAGAGAGAGAGAGAGAGAGAGAGAGGTGAGGCAGAGTGAGAGATGAGGCAGAGAGAGAGAGATGAGGCAGAGAGAGAGATGAGGCAGAGAGAGAAAGAGAGAGAGGTGAGGCTGAGAGAGAGAGTAGTGGATAGAGAGAGGGTTGAGAGAGAGAGGGGCTCAGAGAGAGGGTAGCGGACAGAGAGGGGGCTGAGTGAGAGGGGCTCAGAGAGAGAGGATAGTGGACAGAGAGGGGGGCTGAGTGAGAGAGGTTGGGCTGAGAGAGGGGCTGAGAGAAGGGGTAGTGGTCAGAAGGTGGATCTGAGAGAGAGGGGGGCTGAGAAAGATGTGGGGCTGAGAGAGAGGGTGGTGGACAGAGAGGGGGCTGAGAGAGAGAGGTGGGGCTGAGAGAGAGGGTAGTGGACAGAGAGTGGGGCTGAGAGAGAGGGGGGGGGGCTCAGAGAGAGGGTAGTGGACAGGGAGGTGGATCTGAGAGAGAGGGGGGCTGAGAGAGATGTGGGGCTGAGAGAGAGGGTGGTGGACAGAGAGGGGGCTGAGAGAGAGGGGGCTGAGATAGATGTGGGGCTGGGAGAAAGGGTAGTGGTCAGAAAGTGGATCTGAGAGAGATGTGGGGCTGAGAGAGAGAGAGAGGTGGGGGCTAAGAGAGAGGACGGCTGAGAGAGAGAGAGAGGACGGCTGAGAGAGAGAGGATGGCTGAGAGGACGGCTGAGAGAGAGAGGATGGCAGAGAGAGAGAGGATGGCAGAGAGAGAACAGATGAGAGAGAGAGGACGGCAGAGAGAGAACAGATGAGAGAGAGAACGGCTGAGAGAGAGAGGATGGCTGAGAGGACGGCTGAGAGAGAGAGGACGGCTGAGAGAGAGAGGATGGCTGAGAGAGAGAGGACGGCTGAGAGAGAGAGGACGGCTGAGAGAGAGAGGACGGCTGAGAGAGAGAGGACGGCTGAGAGAGAGAGAGGACGGCTGAGAGAGAGAGAGGACGGCTGAGAGAGAGAGAGAGGACGGCTGAGAGAGAGAGAGGACGGCTGAGAGAGAGAGAGAGGACGGCTGAGAGAGAGAGAGGACGGCTGAGAGAGAGAGGACGGCTGAGAGAGAGAGAGGACGGCTGAGAGAGAGAGAGGACGGCTGAGAGAGAGAGAGAGGACGGCTGAGAGAGAGAGAGGACGGCTGAGAGAGAGAGAGAGGACGGTATCTGAAGATAGGTCTGTGTCCATGTATGATGCCAAGTACCTTCTTGATCTGGGAGGTGCTCTGCTGCTTCTTACAGCAGTTCCCTGGCATCACATTAGTGTCACTGGTCTGACTCTGGCTGCACAAGGGGTTGGTGCAGTAGCTACAATAATAGCATAGATGGTCAGTGACATTAGGCTATTTTAAATCCTGCAGCATGAAGGGGCTTATTAACCCTGGACACTTATTCAGCACAAGGGGGTTATTTAACACTGCCATTGATCATTAATGCAGTGGTGGCCAGTGTTAATTTACCCTTTTGTGCTTTATTAGTGGTCAGTGTTATTTAACCACTTTGTATTAAAGCATGAATAGGTTAATTAACACTGGCCACTAATGCAGCACAAAGGGGTTAATTAACTGCTACTGGTTACTAATGCATTTCAGATCAATGGTAGTGTTCATTAACACCTCATACTGAATTAGAGGCCAGTGTCAGTACATTAACCCCTTCATGCGACACATTGCTAGCTAATGGCAGTGTTAGTTCATTGAAACCCACTGACAAAACCCACCACAGTTCTCAAGACAGTAACCAGTCCAGTCAGTGCACTGAGAAAGTGCTGAGTCACTGCAACATTACACATACATTCTGCTCTGTATGTCACTGCTCACTTACCTCATAACAGCAACATGCAGCTCCCTCGCGGTGCCTCTCTTCCTGTCCCAGCCTCTGAATGACATCATGACAGAGGCGGGGACTAGAAATGATCTGTCCAGTGGAGTTCACTCCTGATAGAGAAGTGTTTGTAGAAGATGTGTACTAGTGCCGAGTGTAGGAGGCACACAGGGAGCGTTCCTGCACTCGGCACCCCGCTCCAGCTCTGCAAGTGCTCTTCAGGGTCTGACTTGGGCAGTGATTTGTGTACATGATGTTAAACTGCCATCGGGCAGACATAAGCCGGCACTGCCCGCACACTCATCTCTTCACGCCCCTCCTGTCCTGCTCTTGGTGTCACCCTCTGGTGGGTGCTAGGGGGGTGCTTTTTTTCTTAAAAAAAAAAAATTTAGCTGACATGCCCAGCAGTGCTGGGCATGTCAGCTAAAAAAAAAAAAAAAAAATTTAAAGAAAAAAAAAAAAAACGGGAGGGTGTCACCCCTCTAGCGGGTGTCACCCGGTGCGGGCCGCACCCCCCGCACCCCCCTAGCAACGCCTCTGCGGCCGACCGGACTGCAGGAGGAAGCAGCGATGTGGCAAGGGCCCTCCCTGCTGGGGCCCCTTGGCTAGCTCGGGGCCCCTGGCCAGCTAGGGGGCCCCAGGCAATTGCTTGGTTTGCCTGTCGAGTTCCGACGGGCCTGATTGGTGGCGGTCTTTTTTGTGCTTTATTAGGGTATTATTGTATTTGTGTTTAATACCAATTTAAATTGCGGCATTGTAGGAGATTGAGCGTTCTAAATCCCTTATGTAGCAGCTCCCATTAAATTGCATGTCCAACGAAAATAAGCTTCTAGTTGCTAAAAATTGCCTTGTATCCCGAGGCTAAACACAAAGGGGCAGATTCATATAGATCTGCGGATCTTTAGATCCGCTAGATCTACCTGGTTTACGATCCGCCGGTGCAATTTAGCGAGGCAAGTGCATGATTCATAAAGCACTTACCTCGCAAACTGCACCGTCGGATCCTAACTCCCCCCGGCGGAATGCAAATTCCGCGGCTAGGGGGAGTGTACAATTTAAATCAGGCGCGTTCCCGCGCCGATTTAACTGCGCATGCGCCGGGGCGAAAAAGCCCAGTGCGCATGCTCCAAATGACGTCGCTACGACGTCATTGTTTGCGGCGGGTACGTCGTTTGCGGCCATCGGTATTCCCGATCGCGGTACGCAAACGACGTAGAAAATTAAAAAATCGGCGCGGGAACGTCGGCCATACTTAACATTAGCTACCCCTCATAGAAGCAGGGGTAGCTATCCGCCGGAAAAACCCGAACGCAAACGACGTAGAAAACGAGCGACGGGCGGGCGTACGGACGTGAATCGGCGGTTTTCCTCATTTGCATATGCGACGGGTAAAAAATCGCGACGACACCTAGCGGCCGGCGGGAGATTACAGCCTAAGATTCGACTGGTGTAAGTCACTTACACCAGTCGGATCCAAGGGAGATCTATGTGGAACTGATTCTTATGAATCAGTCGCATAGCTCCGACGGTGGGATCTCACAGATCCGACCGTCGGCTCTCACAGATACGACGGCGGATCAGGAGATCCGCCGGCGTATCTCTATCTGAATCTGCCCCATTGCTTCTATGGCGGTTGCATCGCGCCTATTGGCATGCCACCTTATATGAACCACTTTACAAACTTCATTAAAAATATCTTAAAACAGGCCTCACTGAGACAAACACTATAGTATTCCTGCAGGCAACACTACAAGAATATTACACTAGAAAATAAATAAGTGCTTCAATGGATGCCGCTGATATTAAAAAGGAAGACAAATAAATTCCCACATGACAGATCACCGGCCATGTCCTACATTTTACCCCATAAATGGAATTTTCTTTTAACGACGCCTCTGTTGTTTGCTCCCATGTGAGTCTTTTGTGTCGATTGTTTTATTAATGATTTCATTTTGCCGCTAATGAACTGTACTTTCCGCATGAATACCTCTTTTCAGAGACGGCGAAAGGGGCGTGTGAACTGTTCAGAAAAATGGCCGTCCTAAGGGGTGGCAACACCAAAACAGGGCCACCAAATTTTTAGAGGCTTTTGTGTGTGTTATGAATTATCTAATATACAGTATGTGCCTTTTTTAAGGGTTTTTACTTTAATCCATTCTATGCATAAGGGCAGTGGTCTGCAAACTGTTGCCCGGGGGCCAGATGTGGCCTTTTGCTTGTTTATTTTCAGCCCGTGGGGCAATATTATTTCCACTGACACCAACAGTGGGGCTAAATTCCTGCCACTGATACCAACAATGGGACAAAATTCCTCCCACTGATACAAATGATGCTCCCACTGATGCCAATGGTAGGGCACTATTCCTTCCAATGATACCAATTATAGGGCACTATTCCTCCAACTGATACCAATGGTAGGGCACTATTACTACCACTTATATCAATGATGGGACTCTATTCCTCCCACTGATGGCAATGATAGGGCACTATTCCTCGCACTAATACCAATGATGGTACAGGAGATGTCAGATGCTGTGGGCATGGTACAGGAGATGTCAGATGCTGTGGGCATATGGTACAGACCACCTCCCTCCCTCAGTACAGACCACCCCCAGGGCCATCTTTTCCATTGGGCATGCTGGGCAGTTGCCCGGGGGCCCCGCTTGCCTGGGGGGCCCCACCGGCTGCCCAGCAACTCCAGTAAAAAATTGTGGAGAGTGACGGGTTAGAACTGCCCATGCCCAGTTTGCGGAAATCACAGAGAAGATCCAGTCCTCCACGAGTGCGGGGGGTTGCTGATGTAAAAAAATGTAAGGGGGCATTGATATAAAGGTTCCCCCTCCTATATTAGTGACCCCCCTTACCTTAGTGTATTTACTCACCAGAGTGCCCCCCACATCAGAGTTCCCCTTTACATCAGAGTCTGCAGGATTCCCCCTTCCCCCTTACTTAAGTCTGCGGACCCTGATGTAAGTGGGAAAGAGAAAGCAGTGGACTCTGATATAAGGTGGTTTCTGGTCACCAGAGCCCCCCTCCACATCAGAGTTTCCTCCTTAGATCATGATCTGCAGTGTTCCCCTTTACATAAGAGTTCCCTTTCACTGTAAGGGGGAATCCTGCAGACTCTGATGTAAGAGTAAACTCTGTGCTGGCTGGGTTATAGTAACCTGACCTTCATGTCAATGAAGATTTTTTTTTTTACTTTTGTTTAACTTAAACACATTGCTAATAGCACTAGCTACTGTATATGTTTATAGTTTAAATACTGACATTTGCATTGTTCGGCACTAAAAACTGTAATTTTAGGTACTTTTTTTGCACTGGCAGTAAAAAATGTGGTTCTGCCAGTAAATTTTATGATTTTTGTCAGTAAATTCTCGTGCGTGATTATGTAGACAGGGCCCCTGTGCACTGTATTGCCCGGGGGCCTATAATGATGTTAAGATGACACTGACCACCCCCCTCCATCAGTACAGACTTCCTCTCAGTACAGACCCCCCCCCCCCTCAGGACAACAGTGTGACACATCCTGATCTTTGAAGGGTTCATGCTTTGACCTGTAGTCCTTCACTTTTGGGGGGCCACACATCCCCCAAAAGCTAAGGACTACAAGTCCCAGCATGAACCCCTCCTCTTTGTATGGGTCTCTCTGCAGTGCCCAGCTCCCTCATGACACACATAATGCATCCCCGTTGCTCAGTCAGCCTCACCTCATACCAGACAAGTGCTTTCAAGTCCTGGGTTATTTTTCCCTTCCATTTGAGCATGCTGCCCATTGCGCCCAAGAAGATAGAGGAAGTGGGCGAAAATAAACCACTTGGCATGGAGCTCCACTCTGAACGCTTGTACCTCCCACTGATGCCAATGACGGGGCACTATTCCTCCCACTGATGCCAATGATGGGACACTATTCCTCCCACTGATGCCAATGATGGGACACTATTCCTCCCACTGATGCCAATGATAGGGCACTATTCCTCTAACTGATGCCAATGATGGGACGCTATTCCTCCCAATAATACCAATTATAGGGCACTATTCCTCCAACTGATACCAATGGTAGGGCACTATTACTACCACTTATACCAATGATGGGACTCTATTCCTCCCACTGATGGCAATGATAGGGCACCATCCACCCACTGATACCAATGATGGGGCGCTATTCCTCCCACTGATACCAATGATGGGGCACTATTCCTTCCATTGATGCCAACGATGGGGCACTATTCCTCCAACTGATGCCAATGATGGGACGCTATTCCTCCCAATGATGTCAATTATAGGGCACTATTCCTCCAACTGATACCAATGGTAGGGCACTATTACTACCACTTATACCAATGATGGGACTCTATTCCTCCCACTGATACCAATGATAGGGCACTATTCCTCCAACTGATGCCAGTAATGGGTCACTATTCCTCCCACTGAACTACAACAGGGCACTATTCCTCCAATTGACACCAATAATGGAGCACTATTGATCCCACCAATATAGTGTACATGACTGTGCCTGTACCTTTCGCCCGCTCGCAGTCCAGTGGCGGCTGGTGCTCAAGATTTTTGGGGGGGCACAAACAGAAAAAAAAAGAAAAAAAATTGCAGCCTCACTGTGCCCATCAAATACAGCCACTGTGCCATCAATTATCACCACTGTGCCATTCCATCAAATGCAGTCACTGTGCCATGCCATCAAACGCAGTCACTGTGCCATCAATTCGCACCACTGTGCCATGCCATCAAACGCAGCCACTGTGCCATGCCATCAAATGCAGCCACTGTGCCATCAATTGTCACCACTGTTCCATGCCATCAAATGCAGTCACTATGCCATGCCATCAAACGCAGCCACCGTGCCATCAATTCGCACCACTGTGCCATGCCATCAAACGCAGCCACTGTGCCATCAATTCGCACCACTGTGCCATGCCATCAAACGCAGCCACTGTGCCATCAATTGTCACCACTGTGCCATGCCATCAAACGCAGCCACTGTGCCCATCAATTGTCGCCACTGTCCCAATTGTCACCACTGTGCCCTTTAATTGTCGGGACTGTGCCCATTGTCGCCACTGTGCCCATTAATTGTCGCCACTGTGCCCATTGTCCCCACTGTGCCAATTGTCTCCACTGTGCCAATCATCCCCACTGTGCCAATCGTCCCCACTGTGCCCATTGTCACCACTGTGCCCATTGTCACCGCTGTGCCCATTGTCACCGCTGTGTCCTGTAAAATGCCCCTCCCCTCTCTGCCCGGCACTTACCTTTCTGGAAGTCAGCCATCCTTCTTCCACATCCCTCGGTGTCTTCTCCCGCCCTCGATGACGCTTCAGCCAATCAGGTTACCGATAACCAGAACCGGTGAACCTGATTGGCTGAGACGCCTGTCAGTCTTATCCAAGGAACGCACCCCCCGTACGTTCCGAGGATAAGCATCCGGAAGACTGAGGGCTGTACTCGGAAAGCCTATCAGAGCCGCTGACTCTGATAGGCACTTCGGCACAGCCAACCAGCTGCCGTTATTCAGGTGGCCCGGCGCTCAAGGTCCGGCCATCTGAATAGACCAGCGGCCGGCAACAATATCATAGATTCATGCAATGCATGAATCTATGTTATTGTAATCAGTGGTGGTGCGAGAGCCAGAGGGGGCGGCGCTCCACTGCCCTCTATAGACGCACCGCCACTGTCGCAGTCTGTGAACGGTTGGCAGGTAGTTAATAAAATAGACCGAAATAGAGTGTGAATTTAAGGACAAACAATCCAATTTGTAAAAATAAGTAAGAATGTAAATATACACAGAGGGGCAGATCCACAAAGAGAGCAAGCCGGCGTATCTACTGATACGCCGGCGTACTTTCAAATTTCCTGCGTCGTATCTTTGGTTTGAATCCTCAAACCAAGATACGACGGCATCTGGGTTAGATCCGACAGGCGTACGGCTTTGTACGCCTTCGGATCTTAGATGCAATACTTCGGCGTCCGCTGGGTGGAGTTCTCGTCGTTTTCCGCGTCGAGTATGCAAATTAGCTATTTCCGTCGATCCAGGAACGTACGCGCGGCCGTCGCATTCTCTTACGTCGTCTCTAGTAGGCTTTTTCCGGCGTATAGTTAAAGCTGCTGTTTTGCGGCGTATAGATAGACTTGCCATGTTAAGTATGGCCGTCGTTCCCGCGTTTCATTTGAATTTTTTTTTTGCATAAGTCGTCCGTGAATCGGGATGGACGTAATTCACGTCCATGTTAAAAAAAATGACGTCCTTGCGACGTCATTTAGCGCAATGCACGGCGGGTAATTTAGGGACGGCGCATGCGCAGTTCATTCGGCGCGGGACGCGCTTCATTTAAATGAAACACGCCCCCTAATCGCCGATTTGAATTACGCGTCGTTAGATAGACTACGCCACCGTAACTTACGGCGCAAAATCTTTAAGGATTCGAACTAAAGCCAGGTAAGGTACGGCGGCGTAGCGTATCTCTGATACGCTGCGCGGGTGCAGATCTCTGTGGATCTGCCCCAGAATATTTCCAATAATTGCACTTATTAAGCACTGTGTAATGGCTTGCACTGGGGAAATGACAAATTCAGGTTTCTGCTTCAAAATGTTAGGATTTAAGTTTTTTAGTAAAGTTTATATACTACATTTTTCAATAATATTTCTTTCATTTTAGATCTTCTTACTGGCATCTCTATATCTGAGGAGAATTGGCTACACAAACGAATCCCAAAACTTTGGATGCGAGGGAATAGTGGCGGTGCGTTCATAGAGGGTGCAGCAGCGCCGCCCCCTCTCTCCTGCACCGCTCCATCACCATAGATAGATTCATGCATTGCATGAATCTATCTATTGTCGCCGCTGCCGCCCCCTATTCAGGTGTCCGGCCCCTTGTCGGGTGCCGGGCATCTGAATTACAGTGGCGGGGGTGTTTTTGGAAGTGCCTGATTAGAGTCGTCTGCTCTAATAGGCGTCCTGATTAGAGCCATGGGCTCTAATAGGCTTCCAAATTGGTAAACTGCGGGCGCAATGCTGTGCGTTGGCTGTTTACACAGTGCTGTGTTAGGGAATCAAATAAATCGCTTCCCTAACACTGACCCGCCTCTCAGGCAATCAGGTGCACCGGGTCTGGTTACCTGTCACCTGATTGGCTGAAGCGACAGGCGCTGTGATTGGACAGCTATCAGGCGTCCAATCATAGCAGAAAATGACGAGAGAAGACATTGAGGACTCGGAGGGAGTGTGGAGGAATGCGCTGACCCGAGACAGGCAAGTGCCGGGCAGGGGGGGACACTGGTAGCATTTGATGGGGAAAACTGGCGCCAATTGATGGGTACAGTGCCGGCAATTAATGGGGCACACTGGCAGCAATTGATGGTTACAGTGGCTGTGTTTGATGGCACAGTGGTGGCAATTTATGGGTACAGTGGCTACGTTTGATTGCACAGTGGCTGCGTTTAATGGGCACAGTGGTGGCAATTTATGGGTACAGTGGCTGCGTTTGATGGCACAGCGGCTGCGTTTCATGGCACAGTGGCTGAGTTTAATGGGCACAGTGGTGGCAATTTATGGGTACAGTGGCTGCATATGATGGCACAGTGGCTGCGTTTCATGGTACAGTGGCTGCGTTTGATGGCACAGTGGCTGCGTTTGATGGCACAGTGGCTGAGTTTGATGGCACAGTGGCTGCGTTTGATGGCACAGTGGTGGCAATTTATGGGTACAGTGGCTGCGTTTGATGGCAAAGTGGCGGCAATTTATGGGTACAGTGGCTGTGTTTAATGGGCACAGTGTTGGCAATTTATGGGTACAGTGGCTGCATATGATGGCACAGTGGCTGCGTTTGATGGCACAGTGGCTGCGTTTGATGGCACAGTGGCTGCTTTTGATGGCACAGTGGCTGCATTTGATGGCACAGTGGCTGCATTTGATGGCACAGTGGCTGAGTTTGATGGCACAGTGGCTGAGTTTGATGGCACAGTGGCTGAGTTTGATGGCACAGTGGCTGAGTTTGATGGCACAGTGGCTGAAATTGATGGCACAGTGGCTGCGTTTGATTGTACAGTGGCTGCGTTTAATGGGCACAGTGGTGGCAATTTATGGGTACAGTGGCTGCGTTTGATGGCACAGTGGCTGCGTTTATTGGGCACAGTGGTGGCAATTTATGGGTACAGTGGCTGCGTTTGATGGCACAGTGGCTGCGTTTATTGGGCACAGTGGTGGCAATTTATGGGTACAGTGGCTGCGTGTAATGGGCACAGTGGTGGCAATTTATGGGTACAGTGGCTGCTTTTGATGGCACAGTGGCTGAGTTTAATGGGCACAGTGGTGGCAATTTATGGGTACAGTGGCTGCGTTTGATGGCACAGTGGCTGCGTTTAATGGGCACAGTGGTGCCAATTTATGGGTACAGTGGTTGCGTTTGATGGCACAGTGACTGCGTTTGATGGCACAGTGACTGCGTTTGATGGCACAGTGACTGCGTTTGATGGCACAGTGGCTGAGTTTGATGGCACAGTGGCTGAGTTTGATGGTACAGTGGCTGCGTTTGATTGGCACAGTGGCTGCATTTGATGGGCACAGTAGCGGCAATTGATGGGCACAGTAGCTGCATTTGATGGGCCCAGTGAGGCTGCAATTTATGTTTTTTTTTTATTATTATTCAGTTTGCGCTCCCCCCAAAAAAAAATTTGAGCACCAGCCGGCACTGCGAGGGAAGAATTCAGCGATAAAGTCTGGAAACCTCTTCACACACCAGTTGACCTGAGTCATTGTTGTCCAGGGATGGACTGGCCATTGGGACTACAGGGAGTTTCCCGGTGGGCCGATGGCTCAGTGGGCCGGCTTCAGTGACAGCGGCCTGGGAGTTTCTCACTTCTGCCTAATCTTATCCCATAAGGGGGGCACCAAACTGATTCTTTGCCCCGGGTGAAATAATGTCTAGCTTCCCCACTGGTACTGCCTATAAGAGTACCAGTACCAGCCGTTCTACTCTAATAAAGTAGAACGGCTAGTGGCTAGTGAAGGGGGAGAGGGGGCTTGGGTGGCCAGGGGGAGGGGTGCGGGAGTTGTCCGGCTGCTGTGGGAGAGACCTGTCAAAGTGGGCCAGTCTGGATGAAGTCCAGGGCCAAATATTTGTCCCAGTCCAGCCCTGTTGTTGGCAATGGCCAGTGGCCACAAATGACCATAGGGACAAAGATGGAGAATGCCCACAAAACTGCCACTTGCATCCCACAACTCAGTTCATGCTTCCGTGGTCCCTGAGCGGTATAAAACTGAAGGGATTTTATACCGCTCAGGGACCACAGAAGCATGAACTGAGCCATAGATGTTGCACCAACTTCCGTAGCTTGAAGCCCCCACCCAAGGGCCTGCTCGAAGTAAGAAAACATCACAAGAATGCACAGATCGGGTTTGAGTTTCTCACTAATGTGCAATAACAAGAAGAGGAAATGAAGGGCAAGTAGAGTGCTGCACAGGGCAGGAAAGGAGCTCCATTCAGTTTACTCTCAAATGTTTCCAGGTCGGGAATGGCAGTTTAATAGGAGCAACAAACAGAAAGAGTCCTTTGGTTGCCGTCCCGGCATCATGGCACGGGCTCATGCCTTAGGTTAGGAAGTAATGAAAGGAATATGTGATAAAGTTGCTGGGAAATAACAGCCCTTATAAATTGAGCACAGCATTAAGGAGGTTACAGTAAGGTGCTTGACTGGCCTGCACAGAGTCCTGACCTCAACTTGATAGAACACCTTTGGGATGAATTAGCGTGGAGACTGCGAGCCAGGCCTTCTCGTCCAACCTCAGAGTCTGACCTCACAAATGCTCTTCTGGAAGAATGGTCAAACATTCTCATAGACACACTCCTAAACCTTGTGGACGGCCTTCCCAGAAGAGTTGAAGCTGTTATAGCTGCAAAGGGCGGGGCCAACTCAATATTGAACCCTAATAGGACTAATAGGTGGATTCACAAAGAGTTAGGCAGGCTTATCTACAGATAAGCCGACCTAACTCTGAATCTAAGCCGGCCTATGTTTAAGTGTATTCTCTAACAGAGATACACTTAAACATATCTAAGATAGGCTGGCTTGCGCCATTCTATCTTAGGCTGCAATGTTTCTTTTGCCCGCTAGATGGCGCTGCCATTGCGGCCGGCCTAGATTATGTAAATGAGGGTCTACGCCGATTCCCGACGATTTACGAGCGTACGCCGGGCCTACACCGTCGAGTTACGTTGTTTCCGTACGCCATAGGCCGCCTAAAGTTATTCCACCTATGAGGTGGAATAACAATGTTAAGTATGGCCACCGTTCCCGCCGCGAGGTTCAAATTTTTTACGTCGTTTGCACAAGTCGTCCGCGAATCGGGATTTACGTCGTTTACGTACGCGTCAAAATCAATAGGCCCGTACGGCCTACTTAGCTGCAATGCGCACTGGGAAATGTAGTCCCCCGGCGCATGCACAGTGTAAAAAACGTCAAACGTGAGGTCAAGCCTCATTTCAATAATACACGCCCCCCTCCCAGTCATTTGAATTAGGCGCGCTTACGCCCGCTCGTTTTAGGCTACGCCGCCTAAAGTTTGAAGGCAAGTGGTTTGAGAATCACTTTTAACCTAAATAATTTAAGGCGGTGTAGCCTAAAAAGAGTAGGCTAGGCCGTCCTAATTTTAGGCGCCCGTACATGAATCTACCCCTAAGAGTGGGATGCCATTAAAGCGGAGGTCCACCGAAAAAAATAATATTAAAAGCCAGCAGCTACAAATACTGCAGCTGCTGACTTTTAATATATGGACACTTACCTGTCCTGGACGCCATCCTCGGTAAGGGACTCTTATGGATAACCTTCCCAGAATAGTAGAAAAAAGGGTGGGCCAACTCCATATTGAACCCTACGGACTTAGGCCTCGTACACACGACCGAAAATCTTGTCAGGAAAAACCCGTCGTTTTCCCTGACGAGATCCTTGGCAAGAAACTCTTGCCGCCCGAGTGTACTGACTTTCATTTCAAAAGAACCGCGGTTCTCTTGAAAAGAAAGAATGCGGTGACGTCTAGGCATGTGCATTTCGTTTAGTTCCGAATCGAAATTCGGACAAATTTTTCATTATTCGGACATTCGGATGCATACGATTTCCCGAATTGCAATATTAATGAATTTACCGAATCCGAACGAACGTTTTCGATTCCGAATCGAAAACCCGCGGACGAAATTCGATCGGAATTCAAATTTTTTTTTTTTTTTTTTTTTTTTCGAATTTCGTCCGCGGGTTTTCGATTTGGAATTCGAAAAAAAATTATTATTTTTTTTTTGAAATTCCGATCGAATTTCGTCCGTGGGTTTTCGATTTGGAATTCGAATTTTTTTTTTATTTTTTTTTTTTGAATTCCGATCGAATTTCGTCCGCGGGTTTTCGATTTGGAATTCGAATTTTTTTTTTTTTTTTTTTTTTTCGAATTCCGATCGAATTTCGAAATTATATTCGAAGAGAGAATTTTCGAATTCGACCGGATTTTTCGAAATTCGGTCGAAAACGAACGAAAACGAACGAGTTCCGAAAACGAATTTAACACATGTAACGAAGCTAACTTAACGAAATTAATTAAATAACGAATTAAAACGAAACTAAACAAAATTTTCCCTTTTGCACATGCCTAGCTGACGTCATCGCGTATGACGAGCTTGCGCTCGTCAAATTCGATGCCGTCGCGCCATCTTGCTTCACCCTACCTATGCCGTGGAAGCTACCGTCAAAGTCATTTCGAGCATGCACTGGTTTCCACGGCGACAGGTAAGTACACACACTCTCGGGGTTCTCTTCTCTTCGATGAGAAAAAAAGAGAGCAGGCATCTTAGAACTTACGCGGCGTATCAATAGATATGCCGGCGTAATTTCTTTGTGGATCTGGGCCATAGTGTCCTTTAGTAAAGTTTATATACTAAATATTTCAATAAAAGGCTTCCATATTACTTTCATTATAGATCTGCTCGCTGGCACCTCCATATCTGAGGAGAATTGACTACACAAATGAATCCTAGAACTTTGGAATGCGAGGGAAGAATTCAGCGATAATTCCTGGAAACCTCTTCACACACCCGATGACCCGAGTCATTGTTGTCCACCATAGGGACAAAGATGGAGAATGCCCTCAAAACTGCCAACTGCATCCAAAAACTCAGTTCATGCTTCCGTGGTCCCTGAGCGGTATAAAATCCCTTCCTCAAGTCAATTACTAGATGTTGCACCAACTTCCGTAGCTTGAAGCCCCCACCCAAGGGCCAAGTAAGAAAACATCACAAGAATGCACAGATCGGGTTCGAGTTTCTCAATAATGTGCAATAATGAGAAGAGGAAATGAAGGGCAACTAGAGTCCTGCACAGGGCAGGAAAGGAGCTCCATTCAGTCTGAAATGTTTCCAGGTCAGCTATGGCAGTTTAGTAGGAGCAACAAGAGTCCTTTGGCTGCCGTCCCGGCATCATGGCACGGGCTCACGCCTTAGGAAGTCATGGAAGGAACATGTGATAAAGTTGCTGGGAAATAGCAGCCCATATAAGCTGAACACAACACTAAGGAGTTTACAGTAAGGTGCCCCCTGATGTGCCCCCTCAAGGACACCATCAATCAATGTAGCAGTGCCAGTTCACAAACCCTCAGGCCTGATCAGTAACCTTTTCAAGCCTACTACAGTGATCTCTGGGTACTATGCCAACCATTCTTGGGGGACGCCAAGTGCACAATTTAGGTGATTTGAACCCCTTCACACCTGTAAGAGGACTGTTAACCACTTAAGGACCGGACCAATATGCTGCTAAATGACCCAAGGGGTTTTTACAATTCGGCACTGCGTCGCTTTAACAGGCAATTGCGCGGTCGTGCGACGTGGCTCCCAAACAAAATTGGCGTTCTTTTTTCCCCACAAATAGAGCTTTCTTTTGGTGGTATTTGATCACCTCTGCGGTTTTTATTTTCTGCGCTATAAACAAAAATAGAGCGACAATTTTGAAAAAAAATGCAATATTTTTTACTTTTTGCTATAATAAATATCCCCCAAAAACATATATAAAAAAAAAAACATTTTCCTCAGTTTAGGCCGATACATATTCTTCTACCTATTTTTGGTAAAAAAAATCGCAATAAGTGTTTATCGATTTGTTTTGCGCAAAATTTATAGCGTTTACAAAATAGGGGATAGTTTTATTGCATTTTTATTAATTTTTTTTTTTTTACTACTAATGGCGGCGATCAGCGATTTTTTTCGTGACTGCGACATTATGGCGGACACTTCGGACACTTCGGACAATTTTGACCCATTTTTGGGACCATTGTCATTTTCACAGCAAAAAATGCATTTAAATTGCATTGTTTATTGTGAAATGACAGTTGCAGTTTGGGAGTTAACCACAGGGGGCGCTGTAGGAGTTAGGGTTCACCTAGTGTGTGTTTACAACTGTAGGGGGGTGTGGCTGTAGGACTGACGTCGTCGATCGAGTCTCCCTATAAAAGGGATCACTTGATCGATACGCCGCCACAGTGAAGCACGGGCTCCTGGGAGACACCCGGGGAGCGATCGCGACGGAGCGGCTATAAACGAATAGCTGCGCAGTCGTCCCGGATCGCTCCCCGAGGTAAGCCGCACGCAGTGGGGGGGGGGTCCCCTGATCGGACCCCCCACCCGCTAGAAGGCAAGGACGTATATATACGCCCATCTGCCTGTATGTGCCATTCTGTGGACGTAAATAGGCGTGCGGCGGGCGTTAAGTGGTTATAAAAAAAAAGTAAAAAAAAAAGCTACACTGAAAAACGCTGATTAAAGCTATTGCAAAAACGCTAAAAAACGTTGAAAGGCTCCCTGCAAAGCTACTGGTGTTTTTTTATAGCTTTTATCAGCTTCAGTGTGCATGGAGCCGGTGGGCTAAACTGATGAAGTAATTAGATTTAGATTTTTTTTATAGGATATGTTTTATAACATAAAGTAAAAAAAAATATATATTTTTCAAAATTGTTTTTTTGTTTATAGCGCAAAAAATGAAAACCTCAGAGGTGATCAAATACCACCAAAATAAAGCTCTATTTGTGAGATAAAAAGGACATAAATTTTATTGTGTACAGCATCGCCGTGCAATTGTCAGTTAAAGCAACGCAGTGCCGTATGGCAAAAAATGGCCTGGTCAGGAAGGCGGGTAAACCTTCCGGAGCTGAAGTGGTTAAGGTGGCCATCTACATAGCTGCTTCATTCACTATCCACATAAGAAAAATACTTTTATTAAAAAGAATCTGTCTTCTTGCCCATGCAAGGGCAAAGTTACAATGTCTCCACAAAGCCCCCCCAACCCCCTATATTTATTGAGTATACTGAGGATTGATGGGACTTGTAGTTCTGCAACAGCTGGAGGGCCCCCAGGTTGAGCACCCATAACCTGTGCTCACCTGACTCTCCTTGTTAGCAGCTCCCCTAGTGGTCAACAGCAACACCACATGCTGGCCCAGGAAAGTTCCTACTGAAACCTTTATAGAATAGGAGGGGATTGGAGTTTGCCAAATCTCCTACCTTCAATGGAGGTTCAGCCATCTTTTCAACTGAGTCTAAACCAATGGAAAGGGAAGTTAGGGCTATTTGTTTGCGAATTTGACCATTTCGATCAAATTGCAAATCAACTGGATGCAAAAAATCGAAGCGTGCGTTGCCACCATAAGTCCCCATTCACATCTAGGCGTTTTGTCGCCTGTAGTGCGACGCCGGTGCCGCCAGAGGGATGAAAAGACATTGCCCTCTATGGAGATGGTTCACATCTCCACGCCGAACACCTGCCGCCTGTCGCCTGCCGCCTGAAAAAAGGTCCCGGACCTTTTTTTCAGGCGGCTTTCGGCGTTCGGGAACCATCTCCATAGAGGGGCACATCTAGGGGCACATCTAGGCGGACAATCGCGGCGTTTTGTCGCCGCAAATCGCGGTACAAAACGCCGCTATTTGCCGCCGCAATTCGCGGGACAAAACGCCGCGAATTTGTCTGCCTAGATGTGAATGGAGCCTTATACTTTAGGCTCGGTTTCCACTATAGTGCAACTTGTCATGCGACTTGGGACTGCAAAGTCGCAATGACAAGTGGTACCCCATGATTTCCAATGAGAACCGTTTCTGTGTGACATCAAGTCACAGCGACTTCAAAGTGGTCCCTGCACTACTTTGGTCCCACTTTGATGCGACTTGAGGTCCATAGACCTTAACCCCTACAATACCGGGCTTTTATACCGACCTCAATACCGGGCCTATTCTGGCACTTCTCTCCTACATGTACAAATCATCATTATTTTGCTAGAAAATTACTCAGAACCCCCAAACATTATATATGTTTTTTTAGCAGACACCCTAGGGAATAAAATGACGGTCATTGCAACTTTTTATCTTGCACGGTATTTACGCAATATATTTTCAAACGCCTTTTTTTTTTGGAATAAAAATGGTTTCACAAATTAAAAAATAACAAAACAGTAAAGTTACCGTATTTATCGGGGTATTGCGCACTCCGGCGTATAGCGCGCACCACTAAAGTGGACCCGACATTCCTGTAAAAAAATATTTTAGTACTTACAGTTTTGGTGTCTTGCGCGGCGTCCATCGGCGGCCTCGTCGGGTCCGGCGTCCGTCTGCGGCTTCGGGTGTCCTCTTCGTCGGGTCCGAGGTCCTCCCTGCTTTCCCGCGCCGAGTTTGAATACTGCGCCGGCATATACTGAGCGCAGTACACTCGTGTATAGTCGGGCAGGCTCGGCTACTCTCGCGCTCACGTCCTGTACGAGCGCGAGAGGAGCCGAGCCTGCCCGACTATACACGCGTGTACTGCGCTCGGTATATGTCGGCGCAGTGTTCAAACTCGGCGTGGGAAAGCGGGTATCGGCGTATATAGCGCACCCACGATTTTGCCCTGATTTTCAGGACAAAAAAGTGTGCGTTATACGCCGATAAATACGGTAGCCCAATTTATTTGTAAAATATGAATGATTATGTTACGCCGAGTAAATAGATACCTAACATGTCCTGCTTTAAAATTGTGCACACTCATGTAATGGCGCCAAACTTCGGTACTTAAAAATCTCCATAGGCGACACTTTGAAATTTTTACAGGTTACCAGTTTATAGTTACAGAGGAGATCTAGTGCGAGAATTGTTGCTGGCACTCTAACGCACGCAGCGACACCTCACATATGTGGTTTGAACAGCATTTACATATGTGGGCGGGACTTATGTGTGCATTCCCTTATGAGCACGAGCTACCAGGGACAGGGGCATTTTATTTATTTTTATTATTTTTTTTACTTTTATTTTTTATTTTTTTACACTTTTTAACCACTTCCCGACGGCCGTACGACTTTATACGGCCGCAGGGTGGTTCTACTTCTCTGAGCCACCGTGTTTTTACGGCCTCCGCTCCTCCTGGCCACTGGAGGGCGCTGGAGCGCACCGGCGGTGCGTGCGCGTGCCCGTCGCATCACTGGGTTGCCGATGCGCGTGCCTGGTGGCCGCGATGTCCGCCAGGCTCCCGCCATCAGCGGTTACGGAGACAAAGACGTGGATCTGTGTGTGTAAACACACAGATCCACGTGCTGTCAGGGAGAGAGGAGACCGATCTGTGTCTCTTGTACATAGAGACACAGATCGGTCACCTCCCCCAGTCACCCCCCTCCCCCCACAGTTAGTAACACTCACTAAGGTACACATTTAACCCCTTCCTCACCCCCTAGTGTTAACCCCTTCAATGCCAGTCACATTTATACAGTAATTAGTGCATATTTATAGCACTGATCGCAGTAAAAATGTGAATGGTGCCAAAAATGTGTCAAAAGTGTCCGATGTGTCCGCCATAATGTCGCAGTACCGATAAAAATCGCAGATCGCCGCCATTACTAGTAAAAAAATAAATAAATAAAAAAAATTATAATTCTGTCCCCTATTTTGTAGGCACTAAAACTTTTACGCAAACCAGTCGCTTATTGCGATTTTTTTTTTTTTTACCAAAAATATGTAGAATACGTATCGGCCTAGACTGAGAATTTTTTTTTTTTTTTTTTTTTAATTGAGCTATTTATTATAGCAACAAGTAAAAAATATAATTTTTTTTTCTAAATTGTCGCTCTATTTTTGTTTATAGCGCAAAAAATAAAAAACGCAGAGGTGATCAAATACCACCAAAAAAAAGCTCTATTTGTGGCGGAAAAGGACGTCAATTTTATTTGGGAACCACGTCGCACGACTGCGCAATTGTCAGTTAAAGCGACGCAGTGCCGAATCGCAAAAAATCCTCTGGTCAGGAAGGAGGTATATGTGCCCAGTAAGCAAGTGGTTAAAAAAAAAAATATTGTTATCACTTTTATTCCTATTACAAGGAATGTAAACATCCCTTGTAATAGGAATAGTGTGTGACAGGTCCTCTTTATGGAGAGATGCGGGGTCAATAAGACCTCACATCTCTCCTCCAGGCTGGAAAGCATGCTTTGTTTACTTCTGGGAACCCGGGCGTGATGTCATCACATCGCCTCAGACGGTCATAGAGATGACTGGTGACCATCCTCAGCGGGCCGCAAGATCGCTTTTATCGGCGGCCGGAGCGCGTACCTCCCTCCACCGCTTACCGGAGCCGCCGGCAGCAGTGGAGGTGATCGCATTCCTCTCCCTGGCTTGGTATGGAGACGAGTGAGGGGAAGATGCCCCCACCCATCTCCATATCATTGCAGAGTGGAAGCAATGTCAAAACGTCACTTCTACCCATAGCTCTTAAAGGGACATTTTTTTTTTTTTTTTTTTTCAAATGACATTTAATTATTTATTTTTTTATTGCATTTTAGTGTAAATATGAGATGTGAGGTCTTTTTGACCCCAGATCTCATATTTAGGAGGACCTGTCATGCTTTTTTTCTATTACAAGGGATGTTTACATTCCTTGTAATAGGAATAAAAGTGACACAATTTTTTTTTTAAAGAACAGTGTAAAATTAAAAAATAAAAGGTAAAATAAATAATATTTTTTTTTTTTTAAAAGAGCCCTGTCCCACCAAGCTCGCGTACGGAAGTGAACACATACGTGAGCAGCGCCCACATATGAAAACGGTGTTCAAACCACACATGTGAGGTATCGCCGCGATCGTTAGAGCGAGAGCAATAATTCTAGCCCTAGATCTCCTCTGTAACTCAAAACATGCAACCTGCAGTATTTTTTAAACGTCGCCTATGGAGATTTTTAAGTGTAAAAGTTTGTCGCCATTCCACGAGCAGGCGCAATTTTGAAGCGTGACATGTTGGGTATCAATTTACTCGGTGTAACATCATCTTTAGCAATAGAAAAAAAATTGGGCTAACTTTACTGTTGTCTTATTTTTTAATAAAAAAATATATTTTTTCCCCAAAAAAGTGCACTCGTAAGACTGCTGCGCAAATACGGTTTGACAGAAAGTATTGCAACGACCGCCATTTTATTCTCTAGGGTGTTAGAAAAAAAATATATAAAATGTTTGGGGGTTCTAAGTTATTTTCTAGCAAAAAATAGCCCGGTCCTTAAGTGGTTAAAAGTATTTTCTTAATGCAAGCAGTAAGTATAGCAGAGTGTGTGTCAGGACCTGGATTACCTGCTGGTGGCACTGGGCTTCCCAGAGCGGGAGGATGTAGTTCCAGTGTCCTCCAACGGGTGTCTCCCAGCAGCCAGCAGATTCCAGTAATCTGTCTCCACCTGATGCTGCCTGCTGGGAGGGTATTTAGTCCCTCCTCTACTATTGCACTTCACTTCAGTGTTTTGCTTTGCTAGCCAGATACTGCTTGCCATTTTTCATGCTCCTAATGCTGCTCTTGCCCTACATCATTCTTCCTTATATCTGCTCCCCTTGTTCCTGATCTCAGCCCTAGTTTCCTAGTTTACAGATCTGGCCATCCGTGCTGCTGATTCCTGACGCTGGGAGAGGAAATAGCAGCACAAGGAGCCAATGAGTTGTGCTACCTTTCAATGAATGTTGATAGGAGGAGAGAACAAAGTGATAGAGAGAAGAGGTCATCAGACCGCTGCTTCTCATTTCACTGTCCACTGTCTTTGTCCGTGGCTGGGCAAGGGACAAGGCCTGTGTCATGGTTATGCAATAGTCTGGCAGCTTACCTGTTTCCATCTGTCCATTAAGAGGCCTGACTCTGTTCTGGTTACCTTCTTATCTCCTCTACTTCCTGTATGGCCCCACCCAGGCCATCCCAGGAAGTCTATATTAAAGGAGTTCTCTAAGCTAAAACTTTTAACCCCCGCTGTGCCCGGGCTGTAAAACTATACAAAATAAACTTTCACTTACCTGCCTACGATCCCCCGTTGTTCCGATATCGCCGTCCCGTTCTCCGGTCGCGGTCTGTTCCACTTCCTGCGGGTCGGTGACTCACAGTGCGCTCAGCCTATCAGCAGCCGCAGCAATGTCCCGTCGCGGCCGCTGATAGGCTGAGCGCACTGTGAGTCACCGACCCGCAGGAAGTGGAAGAGACCGGGACCGGAGAACGGGACGGCGATATCGGAACAACGGGGGATCGTAGGCAGGTAAGTGAAAGTTTATTTTGTATATTTTTACAGCCCGGGCACAGCGGGGGTTAAAAGTTTTAGCTTAGAGAACTCCTTTAACTGTTGCACTGCAGGCCTGCAGTGCTCTTCAACAGTGTTGTTTGCTTAAGTTCCTGTCTGCAGTGTGCTACGATTATCTTCCTGTGTACCGTTTTTGGCTCGTCCCTGACTTCTCCTGTTTGCCTGTGCCCTTGACCTTTTGCCTGTCCCTCGGTTACCCTAGTGTGCCTGTTGCCCCGACCTCGGCTTATCCATCACTACCGTTGTCCTGCTTGCTGCTTCCCCTCTCTCTCTGTGAAGCGTGACCTAGGGGATCCCAGGGGTCGCGACCTGGATCCTGCTCCGGCGAAGGCCATCCTCACCACTAGAGGCTCTGGTGAACACAAAGCTGGGTCTTAGACTCCGCGCCCTGGGCGATCTTGGGAATACTCTTCCTCTCTGATAGCAGCAGTCGGCTATAGGGTTCACTACCCTGTGGTGCATCCCTGACGCCAACGGGGTGCACTTGTCACCTGGCCACAGGTGACCTGACAGCCTGTATATGTTACTTAGCAGCAGCAGAGAAAAATCAGGTCTGCTGCCCTACCAGACGGGGCTGTGCTATGTAGCGGAGCTGTGTAAATCCCAGGACTGGTTGGACAGAAATACAAATATATTAGCAGGTAAAACAACTCCCAGTGGACAAAGGACCCCACTTGTGTTTTAATTATTATTTTCTGTTTCATAATCAAGTTCGCCAGACAAAACTTGTCATTTACCATGTTGGTTTGTTTTCTTTCTAATGGGAAGGACTGTTTATTTTTCCATTTCCTACCAATCCTCCAATTCATCGGGGCCACCACCAGTTGGCCGGTTCTCATCATTGCCATTATCAGGCACAAACACGACACTCTCTGTGAAAGAAAACAGGTTGAGTCAGAGAGGCGGCACTTTAACCCGTGCCAGAGAAGTCATTGTACATGTGACCTATCTGCAAAGTCCCGAGAATCCACTTCCTTCAAAACAATTATTACAAGTCCGCACGGCTCTCATGGGAACCACGCTCCAAACATCAATGGCTAATTATTGGCACTTCCTAATCCAACCTTCCCTGGCACCACATAAAGTGAAAGAGCGCAATAAACCAGAGGAAGTACATTGTTACACTTTGTCCCGTCCGACTCGTTCTGCAGAGAGGCGTTGGCTCGCTGTGCAAATGTCTCCTCGAGTATTGTTCCCTCTGCGCGACTTATAAATTAGATTGCTCGCGTCCTAAATGCCAAGGCCATGGTGTGACGTCGGGATTATAAATTCTTCCTAAATAAATTAAAATGTTAACTTAAAGCTGCAGCAACAGTGGGCCAGATTCACGTAGAATCGCGGCGGCGTAACGTATCCTAGATACGTTACACCGCCGCAATTTTTCATCGCAAGTGCCTGATTCACCAAGCACTTGCGATGAAAACTACGCCGGCGCAAGGCGGGCCAATTTAAATGGGCGTGTGCCATTTAAATTAGGCGCGCTCCCGCGCCGGACCTACTGCGCATGCTCCGTTTCTTAACTCCCGCCGTGCTTTGCGCGCCGTGACGTCATTTTTTCGCACGTAGCGTACTTCCGTATTCCCGGACGGCTTACGCAAACGACGTTAAATTTTGAATTTCGACGCGGGAACGACGGCCATACTTTAGACAGCAATACGCTTGCTGACTAAAGTTAGGGCACCAAAAAAAAGACTAACTTTGCGACGGGAAACTAGACTAGCGGCGACGTAGCGAACGCGAAAATCCGTCGTGGATCCGCCGTAACTCCTAATTTGCATACCCGACGCTCGTTTACGACGTGAACTCCCCCCAGCGGCGGCCGCGGTACTGCATTCTAAGATCCGACAGTGTAAAACAATTACACCTGTCGGATCTTAGGGATATCTATGCGTAACTGGTTCTATGAATCAGGCGCATAGATAGAAACAGAGATACGACGGCGTATCAGGAGAAACGCCGTTGTATCTCATTTGTGAATCTGGCCCAATCTGATTTGGGTGGATACAGTAGATACAGGGGCAGATCCTCGTACAATTGCATGGGCGCAGCGTATGTGAGATACGCTACGCCGCTGTATCTTACTTTTTTAATCTTTGAATCCACAAAGAATTTGCGCCGTAAGTTACGGCGGCGTAGTGTATCTCTCGCGGCGTAACGGAGCGTAATTCAAATCGGCGAGTAGGGGGCGTGTTTCATTTAAATGAAGCGCATCCCCGCGCCGAACGAACTGCGCATGCGCCGTCCCTAAATTTCCCGCCGTGCATTGCGCTAAATGAAGTCGCAAGGACGTCATTGTTTTGACGTGGAGGTAAATTACGTCCAGCCCCATTCACGGACGACTTGCGCAAACAAAATAAAATATTTTCAAATTCGACGCGGGAACGACGGCCATACTTAACATTGTGTACGCCACCAAATAGCAGCTTTAACTATACGCCGAAAAAAGCCAAACGGAAACGACGTAAAAAAATGCGACAGCCGCTCGTACGTTCGTGGATCGTCGGAAATAGCTAATTTGCACACTCGACGCAGAATACGACGGGAACGCCACCCAGACGCCGAAGAATTGCATCTAAGATCCAAAGGCGTACGAAGAGGTACGCCTGTCGGATTTAACCCAGATGCCGTCGTATCTTGTTTTGAGGATTCAAATTCAAATTTGAAAGTACGCCGGCGTATCACTAGATACGCCGGCGTACTCTCTTTGTGGATCTGCCCCACAGGCTCCAATATATATATATATATATATATATATATATATATATATATATATATATATTTATTGGCGTATAACACGCACCCCAATTTAAGAGGGAAGTTTCAGGAACAAAACTATTTTTTTCAATTATCCACTTTGAAGCAAAATACCGTATATACTCGAGTATAAGCTAACCCGAGTCTAAACCAAGGCACCTAATTTTACCACAAAAAAAATGGCAAAACATATTGACTCGAGTATAAGCCTAGGGTGAGAAATGCAGCAGCTACTGTAAGCGGAAAAGAGGGTCAACAATGCCCATTTGCACGCCTCACTGTGCCCAACCTCACTGTGCCCATCCTCACTGTGCCCATTGCAACCTCACTGTGCCCATTACCTCACTGTGCCCATCCTCACTGTGCCCATTACCTCACTGTGCCCATTACAACCTTACTGTGCTCATTACAACCTCACTGTGCCCATTACAACCTCACTGTGCCCATTGCAGCGTACCTGAAATTCTTGGCAGACTGCGCTGCGAGCGTCCATTTTTTAAAACTCGCGGCTTCCCCCTGGTCCCATCCCGTTTCGTGATAGGCGTTTGAATCTGTGTTCAGTGTTCCGCCTATCACAGACATCCTTTCATCCTCGGACAAGAGAAGGTCCGTGATAGGCGGAACACTGAACACAGTGGGGTAGATTCACAGACCAGATACGACGGCGTATCTCCAGATACGCCGTTGTATCTCTGAGTCCGGCCGGTCGTATCAAGGCGCCTGATTCACGAACGTACGCCCGGCCGACGCAGTACATTTACACTGTTTACGTTAGGCTTTTCCCGGCATGAAGTTACCCCTGCTATATGGTGGCGTTAGGCCTAGTACACACGAGAGGATTTATCCGCGGATACGGTCCAACGGACCGTTTCCGCGGATAAATCCTCTCGAGGATTTCTGAGGATTTTGATCCGATGGAGTGTACTCACCACCGGATCGAAATCCGCACCGAAATCCCATTGCGATGACGTGTCGCGCCGTCACCGCGATGATGACGCGGCGACATGCGCGACGCTGTCATATAAGGAATTCCACGCATGCGTCGAATCATTACGACGCATGCGGGGGATTCATTCGGACGGATTGATCCGGTGAGTCTGTACAGACCAGCGGATCAATCCGTTGGGATGGATTCAAGCGGATAGATTTTAAAGCATGTCTTCAAATTTTTATCCGCTTGAAATCCATCCCAGGGGATAAAAATCCGCAGAAACAGATCCGCTGGATTGTACACGCCAGGGGATCTATCCGCTGGAGCCGGTCCGCGGATCAATTCCAGCGGATGGATCCTCTCGTGTGTACGGGGCCTAAGTGCGGCGTACCAATGTTAAGTATGGCCGTCGTTCCCGCGTCAAATTTTTTATTTTTTACGTTGATTGCGTAATTCGTCCGTGAATGGGGCTGGACGTCATTTACGTTCACGTCGAAAGCAATGACGATTTGCGGTGGAATTTCGAGCATGCTCACTGGGATTTTTGTCACGAACGGCTGTCGAGGATCTCAGCGAGCCAAATTTCTCCATTGCCGTCGAGGAAAAAGAAGACATGCTTTCTTTTTGGCTCGACGAGTTTCCTCGTCGAAAAATTTACACACGACCGGTTTCCTCGGCAAAAAAAAACAACAACAAGTTTCTTGCTGGTTTTTGCCGAGAAACTCGGTCGTGTGTACGAGGCCTCAGAGGGTGTAGTCATTTATTTATTTTTCACAAAGTATGAACACCGATCTCTCTCTTCCCCTAGTAAGTCCCATCCCCCCTACAGTTAGAACACAGTGAGGGAACACAGTTATCCCCTTGATCGCCCCCTAGTGTTAACCCCTTCCTTGTCACTGACATTTATACAGTAATCAGTGCAATTTTATAGCACTAATCGTGAATGGTCCCAAAAATTTGTCGAAAGTGTCCAATTTGTCCGCCGCAATATCGCAGTCCCGATAAAAATCACAGATCGCCTCCATTACTAGTAAAAAAAAAATAATAATAATTAAAATGCCATAAAACGACCTCCTATTTTGTAGATGCTATAACTTTTTGCGCAAACCAATCAATAAGAGCCCTTTCACACTGGAAACGCCTATAGCGGAGCGTTAAAATAGCGGTAAAACACCGCTATTTTACCACGTTTTTACCGCGTTTTCAATTCATTTCAATGGAGAGGGGCGTTTTTGGAGCGTTTTTTTCAGCACTCAAAAGCTGCTCCAAAGATGTTGCTTGCAGGACTTTTCTCAACGCTCCTCCAGCGCAACGCCTCCTTTGAGATGCATGGGGAGCGTTTAATAAACGTTTTAATAGCGCTATTTTTACCGCAAAAAAGTGGGCAAAAAACGCAGCAAAAAACGCACCAGTGTGAAAGAGCTCTTAACGCTTATTGCGATTTTTTTTAACAAAAATATGTAGAAGAATACATATCGGCCTAAACTTCGGACATTTTTTTTTATAGATTTTTTGGGGATATTTATTATAGCAAAAAAGTAAAATATATATATTTTTTTTTTCAAAATTCTCTATTTTTGTTTATAGCGCAAGAGGTGATCAAATACCACCAAAAAAAAGCTTTATTTGTGGGGAAAAAAAGTCAAAAAATCTCAGTTGGGTACAACGTCGCACGACCGCACAATTGTCAATTAAAGCGGCGCAGTGCCAAATTGTAAAAAGTGCTTTGGTCAGAAAGGGGGTAAAATCTTCTGGGGTTGAAGCGGGTACCTTTATCAGAAAAAAAGCCCCAAAGCATCAAATTTCCACCTCTGTGTTTGACTGTAGGGATGGTGTTCTTAGGGTCACAGTTGTCGTTTTTTCTTCCTGCCGGACCCACTGAATGGCTCCCGCTGTGTCCAACCACAGTACGAGCGTGTCCCCAGCGGAGCATGCGCGCGCCTCACATCTCTATAACTTTCCTACAAACAAAATAATAAACACTGATTTGGGTTATTTTTTACCAAAGAAATGTAGCAGAATACATTTTGGCCTAAATTTATGAAGAAAGATTTAGCTGGATTCACGTAGACGTGCCTAACGTTAGGCAGGCGTAGCGTATCTCATATACGCTACGCCGCCGTAAGTTAAAGAGGCAAGTGCTGTATTCACAAAGCACTTGCGTCCTAAGTTACGGCGGTGTAGCGCAAATGTGCCGGCGTAAGCGCGCCTAATTCAAATTGTGAAGAGGTGGGTGTGTTTTATGTAAATAAAGCATGACCCCGCTTAAATGACGGTTTGAACGAACGGCGCATGCGCCGTCCGTGGACGTATCCCTGTGCGCATGCTCCAAATTACGCCGCAAAGACTTATTGGTTTAGACGTTAACGTAAATTACGCCCAGCCCCATTCACGGACGACCTACGCAAACAACGTAAAAATGTAAAAATTTGACGCGGTTCCGACGTCCATACTTAACCACTTCCTGCCCGGCCCATTGTAAAATGACGTCCACAACGGACCTCTAACGATCCGGGTGGACGTCGTATGACGTCCTGGGCTTTGTGGGGGGATATCTGAATGATGCCTGCAGCTAGAGGCATCATTCAGATATCCTTCTCTTGTGCCGGCGATTCTGCACAACGTAAGAATGATCATAGCGGCGGTTCCGCCGCTAGATCGTTCTTACAGGCGGCGGGAGGGGACATCCCCCCCTCCCGCCGCCATCCGGTGCTTCTCCGGGCTCTCCCGTGCCATCGGGGGCCCGGAGAACGAATCGTCCGGCGCTGGCAGGAAGTATAGAGATGACTGGTGACCAGATGGTCGACCGTCGGAGGACCCGGGCTCGATGTGATGACGTCACGCCCGGGTCCCCGTAAGTAAACAAAGCCGCAATTGCGGCTGCTAAGCAACAGTAATCATGAGATCGGTGAATTTTTTTTCACCGATTTCATGCTTTCCAGCCTGGAGGAGAGATGTGGGGTATTATTGACCCCACATCTCTCCATAAAGAGGACCTGTCACACACATTCCTATTACAAGGGATGTTTACATTCCTTGTAATAGGAATAAAAGTGATAATAAAAAAAATAAAATAAAAAAAAAGTGTAAAAAAATAAATAAATATGTAAAAAAAAAAAAAAGAAATACATTTTTTTTTTTTAACGCCCCTGTCCCCAGTAGCTCGCGCGCAGTCCCGCCGACATATGTAAACGCCGTTTAAACCACATATGTGAGGTATCGCCACGTGCGTTAGAGTGCCAGCAACAATTCTAGCACTAGATCTCCTCTGTAAATCTAAACTGGTAACCTGTAAAAAATTTCAAAGCGTTGCCTATGGAGATTTTTAAGTACCGAAGTTTGGCGCCATTCCATGAGTGTGCGCAATTTTAAAGCGTGACATGTTAGGTATCTATTTACTCGGTGTAACATCATCTTTCATATTTTACAAAAAAATTGGGCTAACTTTACTGTTTTGTTATTTTTTTTATTCATGAAATTTTTTTTTCCAAAAAAAAAGGCGTTTGAAAAATTATTGCGGAAATACCGTGCAAGATAAAACGTTTCAATGACCGTCGTTTTATTCCCTAGGGTGTCTGCTAAAAAAACATATATAATGTTTGGGGGTTCTGCGTAATTTTCTAGCAAAAAAATTATGATTTGTACATGTAGGAGAGAAGTGCCAGAATAGGCCTGGTAGGGATGTGTGTATAACAGTCCGGTATGGAAGCGGTTAACATTGGCTGCGCCATCTTTTTGGTGGAATATCTTTAGGCCTGAAAACGCCTTACGTAAACGGCGTATCTTGACTGCGACGGGCAAGCGTACGTTAGTGAATAGGCGTATCTCGCTGATTTACGCATTCTAGGAGTAAATCAGCGTTCACGCCCCTAGCGGCCGGCGTAAATAGACAGCTAAGATACGACGGCGCCGGCGGTCGTATCTTAGCTAGATTTAAGTGTATCTCAATTTGAGAATACACTTAAATTTACGACGGCGCAGATTTAGAGTTACGACGGCGTATCTACTAATACGCCGGCGTAACTCTCTCTGAATCTGGCTAATTATTTATTGGTGAAACCAATAAATACATGAAATAATTCCATACACAGCCAGGCTACATCTTCCGTTATAATAAAACGGGATATCACACGGACATGAAAACATACATCGTTTTTTATTTATCTACAATATAAATCAACAAAATCCACGGAAGGATGGGATCGCTTAATGATAAAAGCCGGGAAATGAGAAACTCATTTTAGTGACGTCCCATAAATAAAGAAACAGGCCCCCCCCCCCCCACCCGAAACCAGCGGGACATTTGGACTTAAAACGTTCTGTAAAATTGGCATGCGTTGTCTGGAAAGGGACCCAAGAATGTTCCCGAACTCTGTAGTCAACCGCAAAAACAAGTTATAGGAAGAGTGTGCTACACCCATGAATGTCTTTTATTTTCAAATAAATTGTCAGAATGTGAAAAGTCCTTTATTTAGCTAAAGCGATTGTAAAGTGCTGCGCAAACTGTTGGCACTATATAAATCCTGAGTGATAATAATATTAAGGTCAGCGAAGGCAGGCTGATTCTCAACCCAAAGGTTTGGCATTTTGGATGGGTGCAAAATGAAACTCCAACATTATAACCAGGGCTTTTTTTCTGGGGGAACTTGGGGGAACTCAGTTCCACCACCTCTGGCTCAGACCCTTTGGTGCCTGCTCACCACAATCACTTGTAAACACAGAAGTCTGGTTACTGTATTTACAAGTGACAGCTCTGCACACTGTGTGTAACCCCCCTGAACTCTGCACTCTGTATGTAATGCAATCCTGGTATTTAACCACTTCCCGCCCGGCCTATGGCCGATTTACGTCCGGGAAGTGGTTATGAAATCCTGACAGGACGTTCTAGAACGTCCTGCAGGATTTCATGCCGCGCCCGCACGTGGGGGCGCGCATCGCGGCGATCGGTGATGTGGGGTGTCAGTCTGACACCCTGCATCTCCGATCTCGGTAAAGAGCCTCCGGCGGAGACTCTTTACCACGTGATCAGCCGTGTCCAACCACGGCTGATCACGATGTAAACAGGAAGAGCCGTTGATGGCTCTTCCTCACTCGTGTCTGACAGACGCGAGTAGAGGAGAGCCGATCGGCGGCTCTCCTGACAGGGGGGGTTCGCGCTGATTGTTTATCAGCGCAGCCCCCCCTCGGATCGCCACACTGGACCACCAGGGATGCCCACCCTGGAGCACCAGGGTGGGCAAAAAAAAAAAAAAGCCCGCAAAAAAAAAAAAAAAAAAAAGTCTAAAAAATAAATTAAAAAAAAGCATTAAAAAAAAATAAAAAATATGCCAGTCAGTGCCCACAAATGGGCACTGACTGGCAACCTGGCAAAAATAAGTGCTGCCACCCCAGTGTCCATCAGCGCCACCCCAGTGTCCATCAGCGCCACCCCAGTGTCCATCAGTGCCACCCCACAGTGCCCATCCATGCCCAGTGCCCACCTATCAGTGCCCATCTGTGCCACCCATAAGTATCCATCAGTGCCGCCCATGAGTGCCCATCTGTGCCGCCTATGAGTGCCCAGTGCCGCCCATGAGTGCCCATCAGTGCCGCCTATGTGTGCCCATCAGTGCCGCCTATGTGTGCCCATCAGTGCCGCCTATGTGTGCCCATCAGTGCCGCCTATGTGTGCCCATCAGTTCCGCCTATGAGTGCCCATCAGTGTCGCATACCAGCGCCGCCAATCAGTGCCACCTCATCTGTGCCCGTCAGTACTACCTCATCGATGTCCATCAGTGCCATCTCATCGGTGCCCATTAGTGCCGCCATATCAGTGCCCGTAATTGAAAGAGAAAACGTATTTACAAAAAAATTAACAGAAAAAAATAAAAACGTAATTTTTTTTCCAAATTTTCAGCCTTTTTTTAGTTGTTGCGCAAAAAAAAAAATCGCAGAGGTGATCAAATACCACCAAAAGAAAGCTCTATTTGTGGGGAAAAAAGGACGCCAATTTTGTTTGGGTACAGTGTAGAATCACCGCGCAATTGTCATTCAAAGTGCGACAGTGCTGAAAGCTGAAAATTGGCTTGGGCGGGAAGCTGCGTAAGTACCTGGTATGGAAGTGGTTAATGCCCCTTTAAGACCCTTCTACTGTTTGTGAAATCTGAACAGTGTCGTGGTTGAGTTCCTGCACCTATTTTCTGAGAAAAAAAGCTCTGATTATAACTGTTGATAACACCTGCAAGCACTTATAAGAGCTCTTTCACACTGGAAACGCCTATAGCGGAGCGTTAAAATAGTGGTAAAACACCGCTATTTTACCGCGTATTTACTGCGATTTTACAGCGTTTTCAATTCATTTTAAGGGAGAGGGGCGTTTTTGGAGCGTTTTATGAGCGTTTTAACATCGCTATTTTTACAGCGAAAATGGGGCAAAAACGCCACAAAAACGCACCAGTGTGAAATTACAATTACAGATTTCCAATGTGTTTCCAGTGGCCAGTGTCATTCATCTGTGACCAGGATGTCATTGACCCTCTCCCTGGGTAGAAAAGTGCTACTGCATCCACAATTGTCTCTTTGTTGGATATGGGGCTGTCCCTGTCCCTTGCTGGATATGGGGCTGTCCCTGTCCCTTGCTGGATATGGGCCTGTCCCTGTCCCTAGCTGGATATGGGCCTGTCCCTGTCCCTTGCTGGATATGGGCCTGTCCCTGTCCCTAGCTGGATATGGGCCTGTCCCTGTCCCTTGCTGGATATGGGGCTGTCCCTGTCCCTTGCTGGATATGGGCCTGTCCCTGTCCCTAGCTGGATATGGGGCTGTCCCTGTCCCTTGCTGGATATGGGGCTGTCCCTGTCCCTAGCTGGATATGGGGCTGTCCCTGTCCCTAGCTGGATATGGGCCTGTCCCTGTCCCTTGCTGGATATGGGGCTGTCCCTGTCCCTAGCTGGATATGGGGCTGTCCCTGTCCCTTGCTGGATATGGGGCTGTCCCTGTCCCTTGCTGGATATGGGCCTGTCCCTGTCCCTTGCTGGATATGGGCCTGTCCCTGTCCCTAGCTGGATATGGGCCTGTCCCTGTCCCTTGCTGGATATGGGCCTGTCCCTGTCCCTAGCTGGATATGGGCCTGTCCCTGTCCCTTGCTGGATATGGGGCTGTCCCTGTCCCTTGCTGGATATGGGCCTGTCCCTGTCCCTAGCTGGATATGGGGCTGTCCCTGTCCCTTGCTGGATATGGGGCTGTCCCTGTCCCTAGCTGGATATGGGGCTGTCCCTGTCCCTAGCTGGATATGGGCCTGTCCCTGTCCCTAGCTGGATATGGGCCTGTCCCTGTCCCTAGCTGGATATGGGCCTGTCCCTGTCCCTAGCTGGATATGGGCCTGTCCCTGTCCCTAGCTGGATATGGGCCTGTCTCTCTGATCTTGCCTGACTCTTTGTTGGATTTGGGGGTGTCTCTTTGCTGGACATGGACCTGTAACTTGCTGGATTGGGCTGTTTCCTGCTGGATATGGACTTGTTCCTTTGCTGGATATATGCCTGTCTCAATGCTGGATATGGGCAGTGGCGGCTGGTGCTCCAAATTTTTTGGGGGGCGCAAACAAAATACAAAAAAAAAAGCTATTGCAGCCTCACTGTGCCCATCAAATGCAGCCACTGGGCCAGATTCATGTAGATCAGCGGATCTTTTGATCCGCTCGATCTTCCTTTTTCTACAATCCGCCGGTGCAATTTAGCGAGGCTAGTGCAGTATTCACAAAGCACTTACCTCGAAAATTGCACCGTCGGATCGTAACTCCCCCGGCGGAATGCAAATTCCGCGGCTAGGGGGAGTGTACAATTTAAATCAGGCGCGTTCCCACGCTGATTTAACTGCGCATGCGCCGCCGGCGAAATTTCCCAGTGCGCATGCTCCAAATGACGTCGCTAGGACGTCATTGTTTGCGGCGGCTACGTCAATTGCGGCCAGCCCTATTCCCGATCGACTTACGCAAACGACATAAAAATGTAAATCTCGGCGCGGGAACGACAGCCATAACATTAGCTACCCCTCATATAGCAGGGGTAGCTATCCGCCAGAAAAAGCCGAACGCAAACGACGTTAAAAAAAAGCGACGGGCGGGCGTACGGACTTGAAGCGGCGGTTCTCCTCATTTGCATATCCGACGAGTAAAAAAAAAGCGACGACACCTAGCGGCCGGCGGGAGATTGCAGCCTAAGATCCGACTGGTGTAAGTCATTTACACCAGTCGGATCTAAGGGAGATCTATGCGTAACTGATTCTATGAATCAGCCTCATAGATCCGTTCGGCTGGACTCAGAGGTACGACGGCGGTTTAGGAGATCCGCCGTCGTATCTCTTTGATGAATCTGCCCCATTGTGTCCATCAAATGCAGCCACTGGACCCATCAAACGCAGCCACTGTGCCATGTCATCAAACGCAGCCACTGTGCCCATCAATTGTCGCCACTGTGCCCTTTAATTGTCGCCATTGTGCCCTTTAATTGTCGACTCTGTGCCAATTGTCGCCACTGTGCCAATTGTCGCCGTTGTGCCCTTTAATTGTCGCCACTGTGTCCTTTGTCACCACTGTGACGATACGCCGTCGTAACTCTGAATCGACGCCGTCGCAAATTTAAGCGTATTCTGGAAACCAGATACGCTTAAATCAGGCTCAGGTACGAGCGGCGTAAGTCTCCTACGCCGTCGTATCTTAGGGTGCAATTTTTCCGATGGCCGCTAGGTGGCGCTTCCGTTGAGTTTGGCGTAGATTATGTAAATGACTAGATACGCCGATTCACAAACGTACGTGCGCCCATCGCAGTAAAGATACGCCGTTTACGTAAGGCCTTTCCGGCTTAAAGTTATTCCAACAAATAGCTGGCCTAGCCAATGTTAAGTATGGCCGTCGTTCCCGCGTCGAAATTTGAAAATTTTAGGTCGTTTGCGTAACTCGTCCGTGAATGGGGCTGGACGTAATTTACGTTCACGTCGAAACCAATACGTCCTTGTGGCGTACTTTGGATCAATGCAGACTGGGATATGTACACGGACGGCGCATGCGCCGTTCGTAAAAAACGTCAATCACGTCGGGTCACCAATCATTTCCAAAAAACACGCCCCCCCATCCTCATTTGAATTAGGCGCGCTTACGCCGGCCCCATTTACGCCGTAAGTTAGGAGGCAAGTGCTTTGTGAATACAGTACTTCCCTCTGTGACTTAAGGCGGCGTAGCGTAAATACGATATGCTACGCCGCCTTAAAGAAGCGGCGCCCTACCTGAATCTAGCTAATAGTGTCCGTCATCCTTCAGCACACATCCTCTGAGCCCAAGTTGTCATGCACCCCTTCCCCCAAGCCTGTACCTGCAAGGTGAAAAGAGAAGCTGCGCAGTGATAGGTTCATATCTTTACCACTATGCTAGCTCCTTCTATCAGCATGTGCCTTGTTAGCACCACTGATTGGCTGCTTTTTCTGCTTCTCCCCCTTAAGTCGGCCATACTGTAGATGGTTCAAATCTCAGCTGGTTCAGTAGGGACTAGAAATGTGCAATTTGTTTTGTTCTAAATTCATTTAATGAATTTCGATAAATTAGTTAATCCAGAAGTATCTGAATTAACGAAAACCATTTTAACAAATTTTTAAAATATGAATATTCGTAAATTGGAAAATTCGTAAATTCGCAAATTTAAAAATCCGAAAACCCAAAAAATTCGAAAATCTGAAATAACTAACTAATAATAACTTAACTATTACTAACTATTAAATTATAGGTATTGAAATTTCCTTTCAAATGTGGCTGTTAGTGAACGTAACGAATACCAATTTATCCGAAGTTACGAATTAACCCGAAATAACGAATGACGGCCCGGATTCACAAAGCACTTGTGCCGACGTATCTCCAGATACGCCGCGTAAGTGTCAATGTGCGCCGTCATATCCCTGCGCCGTACCCATAGAACTAGATACGCCTGAAAATAGGCTTCCTCCGACCGACGTAACTTTCTTACGCCAGCGTATCTTGGGCGCATATTTATGCTGGCCGCCTCATTGCAAATATGCAAATGAGGGAGATAGGGCAATTCACGAACGTAGTTGCGCCTGGCGCATCATATACACGGTTTGCGTAAGGCTTACGTCCGGCGTAAAGTTAAGCCTCATAAAGCAGGTGTAAGTCATGTTAAGGTATGGACCAGGGAACAGCCGTCGTATTTTACGTTGTTTACGTAGTAGTACGTGAATAGGGCTGGGCGTAGGTTACGTTCACGTTGTAGGCATTGATTCAACGTATCTTAACTACTTGCCGACCGCGCACCATCATTATACGGCGGCAGGTCGGCTCTCCTGGGCGAGAGCCCGTAGCTATACGGCGGCTCTTTGAGCGGCCACCAGGTGCGTGTGCCTGGCAGGCTCGATCGCCGCCGGGCACCCGCGATTGCTCGTTACAGAGCGGGGAGCGGGAGCTGTGTGTTTACTGTCAGGGGGGGGAAATGCTGATCTTCTGTTCATACAATGTATGAACAGTGATCAGTCATTTCCCCTAGTGAGGCCACCCCCCCTACAGTTAGAACACACCCAGGGAACATACTTAACCCCTTCCCCGCCCCCCAGTGTTAACCCCTTCCCTGCCAGTGGCATTTTTATAGTAATCCAATGCATTGTTATAGCACTGATCGCTATAAAAATGCCAATGGTCCCAAAAATGTGTCAAAAGTGTCCGAAGTGTCCGCCATAATGTCGCAGTACCGAAAAAAAATCGCTGATCGCCGCCATTACTAGTAAAAAAAATATATTAATAAAAATGCCATAAAAATACCCCTATTTTGTAAACGCTATAACTTTTGCGCAAACCAATCAATAAATGCTTATTGCGATTTTTTTTTACGAAAAATATGTAGAAGAATACGTATCGGCCTAAACTGAGGAAAAAAATTTTTTTTTATATATTTTTGGGGGATATTTATTACAGAAAAAAGTAAAAAATATTAATTTTTTTCAAAATTGTTGCTCTATTTTTGTTTATAGCGCAAAAAATAAAAACCGCAGAGGTGATCAAATACCACCAAAAGAAAGCTCTATTTGTGGGAAAAAAAGGACGCCAATTTTGTTTGGGAGCCACGTCGCACGACCGCGTAATTGTCAGTTAAAGCGGCGCAGTCCCGAATCGCAAAAAGTGCTCTGGTCTTTGGGCAGCAATATGGTCCGGGAGTTAAGTGGTTAAGGAGTATTTCCGACGTGATTCTGAGCATGCGCACTGGGATGCTTCCAAGGGACGGCACATGCGCCGTTCATTGGGCCAATCATTTGCATGGGGTCACGCATCATTTAAATGGATCACGCCCACTTCCACCTACTTTGAATTAGGCCGGCTTACACCGAAGAATTTACATTACGCTGGCGCAATGTTGGGAGCAAGTGCTTTGTGAATACTGTGCTCGCCTCTCTGCGCTACGTCGGCGTAGCGTATATTCGATACGCTACGCCGGCATAACTATGCGCCGAGGTACGAGAATCCGGGCCGACATATCTAGATGAATGGAGTGTAACGAATTAATAATAATAAATACTATAATAATAATAACGTTTTTTTATTATTATTAATTTGTTGCGTTCCATTCGTTAAGATGCGGCATTCGTTATTTCGGATAAATTGGTATTCGTATTCGTTCACTAACAGCCAAATTTGAAAGGAAATTCCAATACCTATCATTTAATAGTTAGTAATAGTTAAGTTATTATTAGCTAGTAATGACATGGACATTTTACAACTCCTATCATATCCTTATTATTAGTTGGTTAGTTATCATTTTGGATTTTTGAGTTTTTGGATTTTCACAATTACAAATTTTCGAATTTTCGAATTTACAATTTTTTGAAATTACGAATTTTGAAATCTTCGAATTTCCAAATTTCCAAATTTGATAATTTACGAATACACAACATCTAAACGAATGGAACATAACAAATTCAAATTTTTCTGAAGTTACGAATTTATTTGAAATATACGAATTTCGATCATAACGAATGACCCGAAAAATGAAAAAAATTCCAATACCTATAATTTAATAGTTAGTTATTGTTAGTTAGTTAGTTATTCTTTATGAATTGCAATAATAACGAATGACCGAAATAACGGAAAAAACAAAACAAAAAAAAATTAACTAAACTAAAACGAACACATTTTTCGGCAGTGCACATGTCTAGTAGGGACTGGATGAGATTCAAACCATGTATGGGCAAGCTGATTGTACCCAAGTTGATTGATGAATACAAGCCGCATGTTGGATTTTTCTATACAATTATTAAAGTGATAGTAAACCCTTTACAACCCCTTTAACCTACAGGTAAGCCTAGATTAAGGCTTACCTGTAGGTGCTTGAAATATTTCCCAGACCTGCGCGGTCTAGGAGATATTTGCAAATCGCCGTACGGCAATTTGTTCTGCGCATGCGCCAGAGTTAGAAAATGCACACTGTGCTGTTTCTAACTGGGGTCATGCCGTGAGTGGAGGCTCCCGCGCGCATGCGAAGGAGTGACGTCACGCAACGTTACGCGACTCCGGCCACTCACAGAGCCGGAGTTCGCGGCCCCGGAAAGAAGAGGGGTGAAAAATTGACGCTTTGCGAGGAAGACGGGGACATCGCAGGCTTTTCCTGCAGGTAAGTGTCACATAATGGGCTACTATGCGATGCATAGTAGCCCATCATGCTTTACCTTTGCAGGGAAACCCATCAGGGTTTACTTCCTCTTTAATACCCACTGTCTGTACTCCCTGCAGGGACGGCTCCCCCTGCTGGGAGAACACAATAGCTCTGCAGGTGGATTCCCCCATCAACACTGGGGTAGATTCAGGTAGGGGCGCACACTGATACGGCGGCGCAGCGTATCGTATTTGCGCTACGCCGCCGTAACTTACAGGAGCAAGTGCTGTATTCACGAAGCACTTGCTCTGTAAGTTGTGGCGGCGTAGCGCAAATGGGGCCGGCGTAAGCCCGCGTAATTCAAATGTGGAAGGGGGGGCATGTTTTATGTAAATAATGGATGACCCGACGTGATTGACGTTTTGTACGGACGGCGTATGGGCCGTCCGTGTACATATCCCAGTGTGCATTGCTTCCAAGTACGGCGCAACGACGTATTGGTTTCAACGTGAACGTAAATTACGTCCAGCCCTATTCGCGAACGACTTACGCAAACGACGTAAAAAATTCAAATTTCGACGCGGGAACGACGTCCATACTTAACATTGGCTGCGCCTCCTAATAGCAGGAACAACCTTACGCCGAAAAAGCCTAACGTAAACGACGTAAATAAATTGCGCCGGGCGTACGTACGTTTGTGAATCGGCGTATCTAGTTAATTTGCATAATCTACGCCGACAACAACGGAAGCGTAAGAATGCACCCTAAGATATGACGGCGTAAGAGACTTATGCCAGTCGTATCTTAGGCTAATGTTGGCGTATCTAGCTTTCTGAATACAGAAAGTAAATACGCCGGCGCAGCTTTGGAATTACGCGGCGTATCTATGGATACGCAGGCGTAATTCTTTCCTGAATCTACCCCACTGACTTTCCTGCACACCCTGTTGGGCTTTTACCACTATTTGTTGGAGAGATTGACCCTCAGGTAGGCCTTAGCGCAATGTAGTAAAATCTGAAGTAGATTGTACAATCTTATTGTAATGTGTATGGCTAACGTTAGACCGGCTTTAATATTTTTTTGCTCTTGGTACAGCCTTATTGTACGCGTGTTTATTCCCAGGGACGGAGTCTACCTAATTATGTAAGCGTGCATAGAAAACTACTTCCTCCCTCTGAATGAGTACAGTAGCTCCCAGTTGGGTGCCACATTGTTTGGCCAATAATAACAAATGGATTGGGATTGCTCGGTACATAGGAAGTTTTCTTACAAAGCCCCCACTGCGAGGATCTGCTGCCGCTTACACAGCTCAGCCACAATGGAGTTCAGAAAAAGTCAATTAAGGATCCTTATCTACTACTACAGGCCGCGATAGCCTCCCGACCTTCTCCTTCTCACACGTGAACTCAAATATCGCTAAACCCGCCATGGGCCATAAACTCACAATGAAACCTCCGGGCACTCTGCCATGTTTTACAGAAAAATATTCTTTCTTCTTCTTTTTTTTTTCATGGATTTTGCCTATACAGATGGTTTCGCTTTAAAGCTGAACTCCATCTTTCCTTTTATTTCTAAATAGTTGCTTCGGGCCAAGCTGGCCGAAATGAATTATTTCCTTTTCTAATGAATGTCCCCGCTGTCAGCGCAGTATAAACTGTATGGAACATCAGCTACATACAGGCCTCCTCTGATTGGCTGAGGTGGAGTTTGTGACGTCATCAGTCTCCTTCTCCAACTCAGTCAATCAGAGGAAGTCTTGTATTCACTGATAAAATACAAGGCTTCCTATGAAATAGTTGCTTCGGGCCAAGCTGACCCACATGAATAATTTCCTTTTCTAATAAATGCCCCCCGCTGTCAGCGCTGTATAGATTATTAAGGAGATTCTGCTACATACAGGCTTCATCTGGCTGAGTTGGAATTTGTGACGTCATCAGTCTCCCTCTCCACCTCGGCCAATCAGAGGAAGTCTTGTATTCATTGATAAAAATACAAAGCTTCCTATGAATGGCTGAGCAGCGCTTAGCCCGACTCGATTTTGTTTCAGGAAGGGGAAGTCTCCATTCAGTTCATACAACCAAGGCCGCTTAAAAATCATGGGGGCCCCGTACAGCCTACCTATTGGGGGGGCCCCCAACTCAGTCCCCAACCCCACCCTTAAAGTGGTACTAAAGCTTTGTTTTAGAAACAATTAAAATAACAAGCATGTCATACTTACCTCCACTAACCCCCACCAAAATGAAAAAAAATATTGGAATGGGGTTCCCCCCTAAGACAATACCAGACCCTTCGGTCTGGTATGGATTTTAAGGGGAACTCCCACGATCACTTGCCCCGTCCCCATAGCATAGCAGGGCGGAAGCAACGTCAAAACATCACTTCCGCCCATACGTCTTAAAGGCATATTTTCCTGTTGTCATTTTTTCAAATGACAATTTTTTTTTATTGCATTTTAGTGTAAATATGAGATGTGACGTCTTTTTGACCCCAGATCTCATATTTAAGAGGACCTGTCATGCTTTTTTCTAGTACAAGGGATGTTTACATTCCTTGTAATAGGAATAAAAGTGACCCATTTTTATTTATTTTTTAAAACAGTGTAAAAATGTATAAAATAAATTAAAATAAATAAGAAAACTATATATTTTTTTAAAAGCGCCCCGTCCCGACGAGCTCGCGCGCAGAAGCAAACGCATACGTGAGTAGTGAAAACGGTGTTCAAACCGCACAAGTGAGGTATCACCGCGATCGTTAGAGCGAGAGCAATAATTCTAGCCCTAGACCTCCTCTGTAACTCAAAAGATGCAACCTATAGAATTTTTTAAATGTCGCCTATGGAGATTTTTAAGAATAAAAGTTTGACGCCATTCCACGAGCTGCCGCAATTTTGAAGCTTTCTTTGAGGATTCGGAAAAAAAATTAAGTTACGCTACGCCCGGCGGAGAGAAGCGCCGATCTACGTGGATCTGCCTCAGAAACTGAAAAACAGGCAAGGTTCTTAAAGCGGGGGTTTCCGCGGTCCGGACGTTTTTTTTTTGGTTCATTAAACTCTTTTGATCTACCAAAGATAGTACTCACATAGTTAAGTTCTCTACTGCCCAGCATTCTCTGCCTATATCAAATGTGTGTTTATAACATTTTATGCTCGTTGTTTCCATTTTGCTTGTGGGCAGCGTGAAGCCCACAAGCAAATGCTTTCCGGGAAGCTAGGGGAATGAGCCGTGTCACAACGCCCGGCGTAATAAAAAGTTCACGCCCTGTTGTGACGACAGGCACCTCCCTATTAGCATCTGAATCGTCTCCTGGGCAGCGTCACGCTGTGCTCCCAGGAGACATTGCAGCTAAAGCGACACACCCACTCCCACGGGAGCCAAACCGGGAAGTGCCTGGTTCTGAACATTCTAACACGATATGGAATTGTTTTAAAAAAAATTAATCAGCAAAGTTGAAATATAGAGACTTATCATGTGTGATTAACGTAGACTTTAAATGAGGGTGAACCTCCGCTTTAAGTGGTTAACTGATAGGGTGTGGAAAGATTTAGAAGCATTTACCAGGCCCTGGTCTCAATAAGGTTGAGAACCACCAGTTTGATTTTATTCCTTGAATTTCAATCTGTAACTTTTCCAGCTGCTTATTTGAATAATAAAAAAAAAGAAACGTCCCGGATGAATGTGAGCCACAACAAAGTGACATAAATGTCAAATATCTGGACTTCCACAAGGACCTGACTGCTAAGGACCCACGGTGCAACAATTAGACATTCAGTAACATTTTCCAAAGTGCCATTTCGCTGATAAAAATAGATATTTCAGTAATAAGAACAAGGTAACCTTTCCAAATGAGAACAGATCACAAAACTTCAGAATTATTCCTCCACCGTTTATTCAACAAGGGCAGAAAAACACAATGGGCCAGATTCTCAAAGGGCTTACGCCGGCGTATCAGTAGATACGTCGACGTAACTCCGAATCTAAGCCTGTCGTATGTTTAAGTGTATTCTCAAACTGAGATACACTTAAACATGCCTAAGATACGATGGCCTGCGCCGTCGTATCTTAGGGTGCAATATTTACGCTGGCCGCTAGGTGGCGCTTCCATTGCGGTCGGCGTAGAATATGCAAATGAGTCGTTATGCCGATTCACAAACGTACGCTTGCCCGTCGCAGTAAATTTACGCAGTTTCCGTAAGAGATACGCGGCATAAAGATAAACATGCCCCCTAGGTGGCGTATCCTATGTTAAGTATGGCCGTCGTTCCCGCGTTGAAATTTTGAAATTTAACGTCGTTTGCGTAACTCGTCCGTGAATAGGGCTGGACGTCAATTACGTTCAGGTTGAAACCAATGACGTCCTTGCGAAGTCATTTAGCGCAATGCACGTCGGGAAATTTTAGGGATGGCGCATGCGCAGTACGTTCGGCGCGGGAACGCGCCTAATTTAAATGATCCACGCCCCCTACCCGGATCATTTAAATTAGGCGGGCTTGCGCCAGGGAATTTACGCTACGCCACCGCAACTTTACAGGCAAGTGCTTTGTGACACAATTTGACCCCCCCCCCCCATTACGATTCCACCATCATTGACACCTCCTGCTGAGGATACATGTAGCTTTATGCACATGTCCCAGTTTCGGGCTCCCGTTTTAGGGGCCCCCCTACATGCATCATTTACCTGTTTATATACACGGTCCACCCATACACATGTGTACCCCCTGGTCGCCTTACGGGACCTTGTCTGGCGGTGCCTGCCCCCCTCGCCTGTGTTTTTTTTTTTAGACATGCTTCTGATGAAGCGGCTCATAGCCACGAAACTAGTCAAGATGATTGTCGTGACCCTCAACCCACTGTCCTTCTCCCCCTTTGGGGATTACTATATTGGTGTTGTGAATGGTCGCTGTTATTTTAATTTTGTTCCCCTTGATATATCTTATTGTTGATGTATTCAATAAAAAAAAATTTTAATTTGATATTCTCTATTGTATAGTTTATATTTATTCTACCAGTACCGTTGATCTGACGATATGGTTCCGGCTATCGAGATGGTTCCTGTAAGGACTGCGCAGGCGCAATCCTTGCCGACGGAAATCACCGAACCTCCAGGGCGACGTGGAATTTGAGGTAAGTGGCCAGTCGGCCTCACGTCGCTACGCTCGTTTGGCCTCCTGGCTCTTTTTTTAACATCCTCCAATCCACTGGGAATGTTAAGGAAGGAGCCTGGATGCCGGCCGAGGTTCGGAGATCTCCGTCGGGAAGGATTGCGCCTGCGCAGTCCTTACAGGAACCATCTCGATAGAGGAACCATACCGACAAGTCACCGTGATAGTCCAACCATGGCCCAACCCCCCTCTTTTTTGGTTCTTGGTTTGGGGACCGCTGATCCAATCTCTCTATATTCAGCTTCTAGGTTTTATTATTTATAACAAGCTGACGTTAGAAGCTGATTGGTTACTATGTACACCAGATTCTGAGTGCTCCCGTTTGAGTAGATCTCCCTCCAGTGTTGTTCTGCCAGAAGGGAAGGCTCCCAGCCGGAAAAACACAAGGGCCCGGATTCAGATACATTTTCGTATCTATCGGCGGGCGTAACGTATCTCAGATACATTACGCCGCCGTAACTTAGGGCGCAAGTTCCGTATTCAGAAAGAACTTGCGCCCTAAGTTAAGGCGGCGTAGCGTATGTGGTCCGGCGTAAGCCTGCGGAATTCAAATTCTCCATGCAGTGGGCGTGTTATATGGTAATGAAGGCTGACCCCACATAAATTACGTTTTTGACTAACGGCGCATGCGCCGTCCGTGAACGTATCCCAGTGCGCATGCTCCAAATTACGCCGCAAATAGGCAATGCTTTAGACGTGAACGTAACTTACGTACAGCCCTATTCGCGAACGACTTACGCAAACGACGTAATCGGCGGAAAATTAGACGCTGGCCCGACATCCATACTTAACATGGGATAAGCCTCATATAGCAGAGGTAACTTTACGCCGGAAAAAGCCTAACGTAAACGACGTAAAAAAATGCGCCGGGCGGACGTACGTTTCTGAATCGGCGTATCTACCTAGTTTGCATATTCCTCGCGTAAATCTACGGAAGCGCCACCTAGTGGCCAGCGTAAATATGCAGCCTAAGATACGACGGTGTAAGAGACTTACGCCGGTCGGATCTTAGGGAAATCTATGCGTAACTGATTCTAAGAATCAGGCGCATAGATACGACCCCGCACACTCAGAGTTACGACGGCGTATCCGGCGTGGCCCGGATTCAGATACGCTGTCGTAACTCGTATCTGAATCCGGGCCACTAGCACTGCAGGAAGGATTCAATATGATTATTAGCTCCATCTAGTGGCCATAGTGCAGTATCTTCCTATATCATTCACACTATTCCTATGAATGAAGGATTTCCGACCTGGAGAGAAAATAGCCTAGTATCATTTGATTTTGTTGCCATTTGCACAGCAGAAATGTACACGCAGTTTCACATTCACAGGACTAATAACTCTACAGAAACTCCACTTTGTGTTGCCGTGGGTCCGGCAGCCAAGACTTCTCTACTTTTACAAGCTCAAGGTTTTCCTCTATCCATGCATTGCAGTTATTGGGGCAGATCCACGTAGATCGGCGCATTATTCCGCCGAGCGTAGCGTATCTAAGATACACTACGCCGCCGTAACTTATTTTTTTTCCGAAATCCTCAAAGAATTCACGCCGTAAGATACGTAGTGTATCTTTGGCGGCGTAAGGGCGCGGAATTCAAATGGATGTGATGGGGGCGTGTTTTATGTAAATACGTTGTGACCCGACATAAACAAGGTTTTTTTTTTAACGGCGCCTGCGCCGTCCGTGGGGGTATCCCAGTGCGCATGCTCGAAATTAAACCGGAACAAGCCAATGCTTCAGACGGTGACATCATTCTACGCGAATCCCTATTCGCGAACGACTTACGCAAACGACGTAAAAAATTCTAAATTTGACGCAGGAACGGCGGCCATACTTAAAATTGAGTACGCCTCATAATAGCAGGGGTAACTATACGCCGGAAAAAGCCGAACGCAAACGACGTAAAAAAATGCGCCGGCCGGACGTACGTTCGTGGATCGCCGTAACTAGCTAATTTGCATACTTGACGCGGAATTCGACGGAAATGTCACATAGCGGCCGGAGGAAAAATGCATCTACGATCCAACGGCGTACTAAGACGTACGTCTGTCGGATCGATCCCAGATGCAGTCGTATCTTGTTTTGTAGATACAATACAACGATACGACGCCGGAAATTTAAAATTACGTGGCGTATCAATAGATACGCCGGCGTAATCCTTTTGTGGATCTGCCCCATTGTTTTTTTGAGCTCATGCATATCATGACTTTTGATTGTTGTGGCGGGTGGGTAGTTGTCCTTTAAGTCACCCCACACAACAGACTTTTTACATAAGCGATAATAATCCAGATCACAGGCATTCAGAAAAGGTCATGTGAATCATCTTTATTGCAGAGAATCACACGAGATGAATGTCCTCAGATGCTTTATAGAGGCTGCGGCACTCAGACAGCTCATTCACTGGGGCTTCTCTCAACAAAGAACGGGGTCCAGGCGACAGCAGCACCTTTCCATTTAATAGATAATGCAGTAAAAAAAGTTACTCCAGAAAAAAAGGAAAAGTGGAATAAAATGTAAAAATAAAAAAAATGCAACTCTGTATTCATCAATACCTCATTAAATGTATTTTAATGGCAAGCAGTGTATGTCTCCATAAAGAGTAACTGTCACTTGCCTATGCTATCATGTAGGGGGTTTGTTTGCCACTTGTAATAGCAATAAAGTAAAAAAAAAAAAAAAGTGTAAAAAAAGAATGATATATAATAAATAAAGATAATATATTTTTTTAAAGCACCCCTGTCACCCCAGTAAACACCCTGGGCCAGATTCACAGTTGAAATACGCCGGCGTATCTACTGATACGCCAGCGTATTTTCAAATTTGCCGCGTCGTAGCGTTGTTTTGAATCCTCAAAACAAGTTACGACGGCTTTAGGCTTTGATCCGACAGGTGTACGGCTTCGTAAGCCTTCGGATCGTAGGTGTAATTCTCCGGCGCCCGCTGGGTGGAGTTCGCGTCGTTTTCCTGCGTCGGGTATGCAAATTAGATGTTTACGGCGATCCATGAAGGTACGCGCGTTCGTCGCATTCGCTTACGTCGTCGCTAGTCAGCTTTTCCCGTCGTAAAGTTACGAGTCCTCTTTAGGTGGTGTAAAATTACACCATCCATGTTAAAGTATGGCCGTCGTTCCCGCATCAAATTTTAATTTATTTATTTTTTTGCGTAAGACGTCCGGGAATACGAAATGACGTAACGCACGTCGCCGTTCAAAAAATATGTCGGGGCGCCGTAATTTCGCGCAAAGCACGGCGGGAAATTTCCTAACGGAGCATGCGCAGAACGTTCGGCGCGGGAACGCGCCTAATTTAAATGGTACACGCCCCATTTGAATTAGGCGGGCTTGCGCCGGACGGCTTTACGCTACGCCGCCGCAAGTTTACACGCAAGTGCTTTGTGAATCAAGCACTTACAACGGAAACTTGCGGCGGAGTAACGTAAAGGGGATACGTTACGCCGCCGTAATTGTTCGTGAATCTGGCCCCCTATATATAAAAACAGCGTATGGCAAGCACATGTATGTAAACATCAATTGCACCTGGGTATCCTCACGAATGTCAGAGTGAACGTGATCATTCTAAGATAATAATTAATGGTTAACTCTAATCTAATGTGATTCGTTTAGTTACAAATCAAAAAGTGGACAAAGTTTTTCGTTATTCAGAGATTCAGATGCAGCTGAATTTCTGAATTACAATAGTAACGAATTTCCACAAATCCAAAATCAATTATAACCAAGCAAATTATCCGAATTAAAAAATTAATTCAAATTAGATTTTTGAAAATGGATTTGAATTCGAAATGGAAGCATATCGCAATAAATACGATATAAACGTGAAATAAGATTATGGGGCCAGATTCACGTAGAACTGCGGCGGCGTAACGTATCGTAGATACGTTACACCGCCGCAAGTTTTCATCGCAAGTGCCTGATTCACCAAGCACTTGCGATGAAAACCTACGCTGGCGGCCTCCGGCGCAAGGCGGGCCTATTCAAATGGGCATGTGCCATTTAAATTAGGCGCGCTCCCGCACCGGACCTATGCGCATGCTCCGTTCCGTAATTCACGTTGTGCTTTGCGCGCCGTGACGTCATTTTTTCGAACGGTGACGCACGTAGCGTAATTCCGTATTCCCGGACGGCTTACGCAAACGACGTTATTTTTTAAATTTCGACGCGGGAACGACGGCCATACTTTATACAGCAATGGGATTGCTGCGTAAAGTTAAGGCACCAAAAAAACCGACTAACTTTGCGACGGGAAACTAGACTAGCGGCGACGTAGCGAACGCGAAAATCCGTCGGGAATCGCCGTAACTCCTAATTTGCATACCCGACGCTGGTTTACGACGCAAACTCCCCCCAGCGGCGGCCGCGGTATTGCATCCTAAGATCCGACAGTGTAAAACAATTACACCTGTCTGATCTTCTGGCTATCTATGCGTAACTGATTCTATGAATCAGCCGCATAGATAGAAACAGAGATACGACGGCGTATCAGCAGATACGCCGTCGTATCTCTTTTGTGAAGCTGGCCCATGATTCCTACTTAGGCTGCTTTATAGAATAGAATAAAACAAAAAAATTATATAATAGAACAGAATTGAAAATAAAATAATATATTTGAATTGAAAATAAGGCTGCTTTAGAGAATAGGACAGAAAAGAATAGAATAGCACAAAAAAATAGGATAGAAAAGAACAGAATGGAATATAATAAAACAGAATAGAATAAAAAATAAAATAAAAATAATAGAATAGAGCAAAAAAGAATGGAATAGAATTGAAAATAAAAGAATAGAATATAAAAGAATAGAATAGCATAGAATCGATTCAAAAAGATTAGACTAGAATAGAAAAAATTGAATAGAATAAAATAGAAGGAACGCTGCTATCTTCAGAAGTTTGAATTTAGAAATTTGAATCAGTTGACAAAAGGCCAGAGTATGCAGAATTACAAAAGGGAAAACCTTGGGAATGTTTGAAAGCCTGAAAGGTATAATTTAAAAAAAAAAAAGATTTTTATGTTGCAGCACTATTACTCAGTGGCTTACCAGAATGTTATGAAATGCTTGTCATAGCACTTCATGCACATTCAGATAATGAATTGACATTGGAATATGTTAAGGGGCAAGCTTGTGGATGAATATAAGCATAAAACAGAAAGCATTAAAAGTGACTGTGCTTCTGTGCTTCTGTCACAGAGTGTGCCTTCAAGACAAAAAATAGGAATGAAAACAGTAACATGCAACAAGAAAAACGTGAATGTTTTGTGTGCAAGAAACAAGATAATTTAAAAGGCACTGTCACAATCAGGTGTCAAACTTGAAGACCAGTTTCTATAGCAGTTGCAGGACTACCACGACCAGCAGGATAGGTGCACAGGCAGTCACTCTGGCAGATGAGACAGGATCACCTGAGGTGCGAAATCTACCAGAGCTCCTGATGGTGGAGATGGATATAGCTGTGTGCTAGTACTAGGTCGCGGTCCCCGGGTTTGCTCCACAAGGGTGTGAGCAAGCCGGGGTCCAATAGCAGATGAGTAGATAAGGATCAAACAGCAGCGTAGTCAGGAAACAAGCCAAAAGGTCAGTAACGAGTAGTTGAAGGTTGAGATCAGGCAGTAGAGTAGTCAAGGAACAAGCCAAGGGTCCAATCGCGAGTGGTAGCAAAATACAGATGGCAGCAGGGAAGACAAGAGCAAGGCACTGGCTGAAAAGGCACAATAACCTGGCAAAGAGGAAGTGCTGAGACAAGGCTCAATTAGGAAGTTCATGGGAGGAGCAAGGGTTCAAGGTTCAACAGCAATCCAGACAGGGCAGGGTTGTCCAATGGATCAGATAGGATTGTCCAATAGAACAGTCAGAGAGCTATCCAGCATCCCAGATAGCTCAGTGGGAAGAGTCAACCCCCGGACACAGAAGAGGTCCCAGGCAGGGCCGGTGCAAGGATTTTTGACAACTCAGGCGAAGGTGCATTTTGTCGCGCCCCCCCCCCCCCGGCACGCACAGCGCCGCATAAACAACAGTAAAGTGCTTCTAAAATAGCAGCACTTTACTGCCGACGGCGCAACGTCCCAGTGTAAAAGTAGCCAAACAGATGCAAGCAGCCAATCAAATATAGTGCTTGCTCAATATGGATTAAATAAATTTAGAATTATGCATAGCCATAGATATAAATAAAGTGATTTGTGCAACAGCAGGTACTACTTGCATACCACTTTATTTATGATATCTATGGCTATGCATAATTCTAATTAATTTAATCCATATTGAGCAAGCACTATACATTTGGCTGCTTGGCACTGGCAGTTGGAACCTGGCACACATCTCATACAACAACATACACATGATGATAGGTTAGGTACGTTGTGACTTCACTATAGTATAGTACGGACGGCACCTGGCCTCGCCTGCTGCTGCAGTGTGCTGCTGCGCTGCCTGGCTTTGGGGTAATTGCAAGCCTTCTCTCTGTCCTGTCCTCCACAGAAACCTCACCTCGCGTGATGGGTGAACGTCGTCACTCACCGACCCGCTCGCGCTCGGGGAAAAGATGAAGGTGCGCAGAGGAGGGTAGGCGGAGCTTTAGGCTCTGCCTCCACTAGTTAGCCGAATGACGCCGGTCTGGCCGCCGCCGGTCACACTTGTCAACAAGCATGGGGGTGCCTGTCACACTCCTCCATGCTGCCAGACAGCTGAGCTAAGTTATTTGCAGGTGAAGTGTCGTGCCGCCACCGGGGCTATAGTGCGGGAGGCGGTCGCAGCTGTAGGACGACGGGTTGGAATTTTTTTCCTAGCAGGGAGCCTTTTTTTGGCGCCCCCTCTAGGGCCGGCACCGTAAGGCAAGTGCACATGTTGCCTTGCGCTAGCCCCGGCCTTGGTCCCAGGTTTAAGTCCAGGTCCTGACAGGCACATTGCAGAATCTGCAAAGCCAGAATGCAAAAACAAGCTAAAGTACAAAAGGCCAAAAGTGTGAAGGAAGAAACTGATTTTGTTTCAAATAATGAATATGTTTTTCAATCCAAAAGTCACACCTTATCTTTGCAGGCATGGTGTGTTGATTCAGGAGCTATGAGCCACATGACACATGACAGAAATGTCTTTATTCACCACGACTAGAGTAAAGTTGGCCATACATTATACAATTTTCTTCTACAACTTTCTTTTAGAAAAACCAAAACCATATAATATGAGGTCACACCTAAACACTTTCAATTGTGTATGCAATCAGGCAGGCCCTTGTACTACATAGTTGAAGGTAAATCTAGTTGAACAAGAAAATTGTATAATGTATGGGCAGCTTAGAACAGAATAAATCCCCACAGCCAATGGGTAAATAATGGAATCAGAAGTAATAGGAGAATTTTTTTATTACTGTCCCATTTCCCAGAGTGTCACCAGCAAGGTCCCTGTCAAAATGTCCTGTATGCCCCTGCTCTTGAAACAAATCTTTTGTCAGTAAAGAAGCTCACAAAGCAAGGCAATGCAGTGACCTTCCAAGATGACAGTTGTGCCATCACAAAAGGGGATATCTTAGCTGCAACAGCTAAAATTACAGATGAACTGTATCAGCTGAACTGCAAAGAGATGGTTAATACTGCCAAGGAAGAAAAACATTCAAACTGTATTCACACATGACTTGGACATAGAAGTCCTGACATAATAAAGAAATAAATTGAGAATGATTATGCAAGTGGAATATTGATTAGTCCATGTGATCAAACAATGAAATGCGCCAGCTGTACAAAAAGGAAAATTGACAAGAAAAGACTTTCGAAAGCAGAGTACCAGCAGAGCTAAGACACCTCTGAACTTCCATTCAGATCTTTGTAGTCCAATTGAAAAATTGACTCCAGGAATGAAGAGATATTTTCTCACTTTTATAGATGATTACTCCAGGTATACTACACTATGGGCCAGATTCAGAAACAACTTACGACGGCGTATCTCCGGATACGCCGTCGTAAATCTGAATGTGAGGCGTCGTATCTTGGCGCCTGATTCAAAGAATCAGATACGCCTCACTGTTGCCAAGATACGAGCGGCGTAAGTCTCCTACGCCGTTGTATCTTGGGGTGCATATTTACGCTGGCGTCATCCGCATGGAACTTCCCCTTTGTGTTGTACGTCACCGTGCTTTGCTAGAGCATTTTTTTTCACGATCGTGTGTAGGCAAGGCCGTTTTAATGATCAAGTTGAAAAAAACGTCGTTTTTTCTAGAGCCTGAAAAACATTGTTTTTTACAACCCAAAAAATGATCGTGTGTACGCGGCATAAGTCCCCTACTTATGAACGAATTTCGCTTCGGGAGCACCTTCGTAAATTCAACTTGTTCGTAAGTCTGGAAAAGATCAGCATTTGCAAACAAAGGCTGCGAGCGCTGATCAGTGTGTTCTCGCCGGGGCATAATAGTGTGTTCTGACCGCTGCACAGTGTTGCCAACCGTCAGTATTTTTAGGCCCCATGCACACGAGACGCTGCTAAACTCGAGTTCAAAGGCATTTGGGCATTTTTTTCAACTGCCCCTGAACACATTTAATGTTATCCTATGTGTCCATGCACACGATCACGTTTTTTGGCGTTTCAAAGCAGTTGGGTTTAGGGCCGTTTTTCCAAACCCAAAATTTTGGGTTCAGAAGCTTTCAGCTTTTGCGTTTTAGACGCAAACCGCGACAAAACGCCGCTAAACGCGACAAAACGCCGCTAAACGCGGCAAAACGCGGCACAAATAGTTTGATTCTGAGCTTGGGGAGGGTCTACAGTGTTTTGGGGATAAACGCTGACAGCCGCAAATCGCGGTAAAATGCCGCAAATCGCGGCAAAACGCTGCACAATTCGCGGCAAAAACGGGCGTTTTAAATGCCGGTTTTTGCCTTTGAAAAGCTGAGATTAGAGGCGTTTGTAATAGCGTCTCGTGTGCATGGGGCCTTACTGGCAGCCAGTAAAAAACAGGCGCTTTTCTCCTGCCAGTAAAGGCCAGTAAGAGGAAAAGGTTGCCAGTAAAACAATTATGGCTGTGACGCTTGGCTCGGAACTGGGCATGTGCAGCTTGGGTCCAGAACCAGGCCAGGACCATCGAATTGCATGCTACAATGGGGCTGGGTCTGGCGGAGCATGTTGTGTGATGTCATAGTGCATGGAAGCCGAGCGGAGCAGCCAGAGCCAGAGTGTGCGGGTCTGTGGGACAAGAGCAAGGCAAGCCAGGAGCAGGACTTTCGGTGCTGTTTGGACTGGAGGGGACTGAGAGGACCTCCTGGCATGGAGAGAGACTGTCACTGTGACTCAGGAGGGGACGTGTCAGTGATCTGTGCTGCTGCACAGTCCTGTCCCTGAGCCACTTACTATATTGAAAATAAAATAAGAAATATGGGCCATATTCTGAGTAAAGTTACGATGGAGTAACTCAGGATACTCCATCGTAACTCCCTTTTTTGACCCGTGTATCTATGCTCCTGATTCTCAGAATCATTTTTGCATAGATACACTTAAGATCCGCCATCTGTAAGTCACTTACACTGGCGGATCTTAAATGCAATGACGCCGGCCGCCGCTAGATGGCATTTAAGTGAAGGAGTCATTTGCGTATGCAAATGATCCTTCTACGCCGATTCACGAACGAGTTCGCGTCGCGTAACCGTCGCTAACGTCGTTTGCGTAAGCGGAAACTTACCCCTGCTATATGAGGGGTAAGTTTCCGCAAGTCTCGCGTAGGCCATGTTACGGATGGCGTCGGGTCCCCGTCGTGTTTTTTCGTCGGATACGTCGTTTACGTAAGTCGTTCTTGAATACGACTTTACGTCAATGACGCACACGTCGGCGTCATTGACGTTTTCCGCCGAGAACTGGAGCATGCGCACTGGGCTTTTTGCAGCCCGGCGCATGCCCAGTTCTTTTGTATCGGGGGCGCGCTTCATTTGAATAGAAGCCGCCCCCTTGGAGATCCGCCAGGCTACGCCGGGACACTTACACTCCGCTGTCCCAACTTATGGAGCAAGTGGTTGGGGAATACAACACCTGCTCCAGTAAGTTGGGACAGCGGAGTGTAAGTGCCCTAAGCGAAGCAGGCGGATATTTACTCAGAATATGGCCCTATGTTTTTTGCCTTAATATCTACCTTAAAGCGGAGTTCCACCCAAAAGTGGAACTTCCGCTTAATCCACTCTTTGCCCCCTTACATGCCACATTTGTCATTTTTTTGGGTGGGGAGTGGGGGCTTCAGGAGGAGTGTGACTTCCTGTCCCACTTCCTCCTTCTGCCGAGGGGCTGCTAAGGCGATACGTCATATCGCCTTTTGGCAGCCCCTCCCTGGAGGCGATCGCCTGGGACACATGACAGGTCCCAGGCGATCGCCTGTCCAATCGGATGGCGCAGCGCCGCTCGCGCATGCGCAGTGGGTGCCCGGCCGTGAAGCCGAAAGCTGTCACGGCCGGGTGCCCACACTTAGAATGAAGACGCTGGCTGGAGAGGGGGGGAGGGGAGTGGAGCCCCGGTCGGCGCGTCGCTGGAACGTGGAGCAGGTGAATGTATGTTTATTAAAAGCTGGTAGGTTGGCAACACTGCCGCTGCACCAACATTGCTTGTGTTGGTGCGGCGATTAGTCAGGTTTTTTTTTTTTTTATCAGCCTGCTGGGTTGAACGGATAAAAAACAAGTGTGTGTACCCATCTTTACAGGTTAGGACATGCGATCACATGTTAACCTCTTGGAAGGTTTGCAAGTTGAATGTTCGTATGTAGGGGACTTACTGTATTGAATAGTATTGTAACTGTACTGTCTCCCTTTATACTGAAAAGTGCTGCGCAAGCTGTTGGCGTTATATAAACCCTGTGTAATATAATAATAACTCTAATTTTCTGAAGTTCATTTTTGGTTTATGTTATTCTCTGAAGCCTTCTAATAGAACAAACTGAATTTTAAATAAAGTGTCAGTGAATAGTGTATCAGCAGTGTATCCCAGTACATCCATCTGGAACACAGTTCATGAATAATATTACTAGCTGACTTTTCCAGAACATCTGGACGGTCTTAGCTGTATTTTGGGCTGTATTTTGGGCTGTGTTCCCTGAACAGAGTTTGCACAGAGAACTTGACACATGCTTCACTCCGAAGCCAAAAAGGCAATAAATGTATAACATGGGGAGCTCTTCTGCATCCATCCACCGCACCCAACTGGTGACAGTCAAAGCCAAACACTTCTTGTTCCGGATATAGCACAGTATGATTCGGCAGTCACAACCAGCAGATGTTGTTGTGGATCCAACATGTTCCTATTAACCACTCCTGCCCAGGTGAAATTTCAGCTTCCGGCACTGCGTCGCTTTAACTAACAATTGCGCGGTCGTGCGACGTGGCTCCCAAACAAAATTGACGTCCTTTTTTCCCCACAAGTAGAGCTTTCTTTCGGTGGTATTTGATCGCCTGTGCGGTTTTTATTTTTTGCGCTATAAACCAAAAAGTGCGACAATTTAGAAAAAAAATACAATATTTTTTACTTGTTGCTATAATAAATATCCCAATTTAAAAAAAAAAAACACATTTTTTTTCCTCAGTTTAGGCCGATAACTTCTACATATTTTTGGTAAAAAAAAAAAAAAATCGCAATAAGCGACTGGTTTGTGCAAAAGTTATAGCGCCTACAAAATAGGGGACAGAATTATTATTTTTTATTATTATTTTTTTTTACTAGAAATGGCGGTGATCTGCGATTTTTATTGGGACTGCGACGTTATGGCGGACACATCAGACACTTTTGACACATTTTTGGCGCCATTCACATTTATACTGCGATCAGTGCTGTAAATATGCACTAATTACTGTATAAATGTGACTGGCATTGAAGGGGTTAACACTAGAGGGTGAGGAAGGGGTTAAATGTATTCCCTGCATTGTGTTCTAACTGTAGGTGGAAGGGGGTGACTGGGGGGGGGTGACCAATCTATGTCCCTATGTACAAGGGACACAGATCGGACACGGCCAACACAGAGTTTTCCCGCTGCTCTGGAGCGCGCGCGCGCGGGGAACGCGCAAAGGGGCGGACGTCAATTGACGTGCAGTTGGATTTTCAGGTCCGCACTGTAGCCGTCATTCGGCTATAGCGCGGGTCTGAAGTGGTTAAAGGGGTTGTAAAGGTAAAAGTTTTTTCACCTTAATGCATCCTATGCATTAAGGTGAAAAAACTTCAGACAGTACCGCCCCCCCCCCCTGTTATTCTTACCTGGCCCCTCGAAAGTCCCGCGCTCTCCCCTGACATTCTCTTTGCCGCTCAGCCTGGTCGTTGATTGGCTAGAGCGGATGGATTGAAAGCAGGGCAGCCATTGGCTGGCGCTGCTGTCAATAACATCCAATGACGCGGTGTGCCAGGGGGCGGGGCCGAGTGATACAGTCAGCGGCTATAGCCGCTCGCTGTATCACGGGAGCGTGCCCGCAAGGTCTCCACACCGTGCGAGCTTGCTCACATGAATGTGTGGAGTTCTTGCAGGGAGGACCAGAGACAGCCGCCAAGGGACCCCAGAAGACCAGGTTCGGGGCCACTCTGTGCAAAACGAGGTGCACAGTGGAGGTAAGTATTATATGTTTGTTATTTTAAAAAAAATTCTTTACAACCTCTTTAAATATCTTTCTGTCTTCGGAAAATAGTTCATAGTACAACATGGCTGTAGGCAGTTAGCTAATCTGCCACTAAGTGGCACTGTCCAGGAATAGTGTCTGGTTACAGTAGACAGTGTTATCAGGTACTATACCACTTTTAGGTAGAGACCTTGGCCCAGATTCTCAAAGGACTTACGACGGCGCAGCGCCATGTACGCCGTCGTAAATACTAATCTGGGCCGTCGTATCGATGCGACTGATTCTTAGAATCAGTTACGCATAGATATCCATTTGATCAGACAGGCGTAAGTCTCTTACACCGTCGGATCGTAACTACAATTTTTTTTTTCCCCGCTAGGTGGCGCTTCCGTCGATTTCCGCGTTGAGTATGCAAATTAGCTAGATACGCGAATTCCCGAAGGTACGCGCGGCCGACTCAGTAAAGTTGCGACGTTTTCGTTAGGCTTTTCCCGGCGTAAAGTTGCCCCTGCTATATGAAGCGCAGCCAATGTTAAGTATGGCCGTCGTTCCCGCATCGAAAAAAACTTAAAACTTTAAAAACTTACGTCGTTTGCGTAAGTCGTCCGTGAATGGGGCTGGACGTCATTTACGTTCAGGTCGAAACCAATGACGTCCTTGCGACGTCATTTGGAGCAATGCACACTGGGATATTTTAGGGGCGGCGCATGCGCAGTTCGTTCGGCGCTGGGACTCGCTTCATTTAAATGAAACACGCCCCCTACCCGCCAAATTTGAATTCCGCTTGGTGTTTTACGCTACGCTGCCGCAACTTTACAGGCAAGTGCTCTGTGAATAAAGCACTTGCCTGAAAAACTTGCGGCGGCGTAACGTAAATGGCATACGTTACGCCGCCGCAGAGATACGCACGATGTACTAGAATCTGGCCCCTTCTGTATTGATGTCATGGGTGAGTCAGTTCCCAGTTATAAGCCAGGTTGGGAGAATCCCTAGGGAACTTGGGTCATGGGAAGTAAACACCCAACACCAACACAGATGACAGCAGCAGGTAGAGGCCCTGGACAGGGCAGGAGACCGGGGAATAGTAGACCTTCACCCAGGAGACCCGGATGAAGACTTTCTGACCCTTATGGTTGGTGGGGGCTAGGGCAGATTGCAAAAAGCCTTTAAGCCAGGCCAAGAGTTCTCCAAGTGAGGCTATTTTCCTTCAGGATCCTGGGAGAGGTGTACCTATGGACGAGGCATCTATAGAGAGCCTAGTCTTGTGAGTACTAATGAGCTTGGGTGGAAGAAGAGACTGTTAGAGGGAGGTGGGTGCTTAAGGTGCTGCATATGCTTTCACATGTGACTACTGTGGACCATCCACTAAATGTTATTGCCTATGTAATGTCAAGTGACTCCAGAATGTGTGTCGATGTGATGTGACTGTTATGCCATTTCCTGATAGCCATCAGTAAAATGCAGTAAACTGTTTTTATGTGTGGACAATCTTTCCTTGGGATATAAAGGTCAACAATCTGGAATGTCGTGTGGAGGACTCTGGCATGGAGTGGGGCACAATATGGTGAAGGGTTCAGCCTCAGCAGAAGGGATAGTGTTTTAGCAAAGGACAATATCAGGGCAGGGACTTGTGCTCTTGGCACTAACTCTAGCCAGTCACAAAGCCCCCCATATACGGTAACTCATATAAACTGGGCCTGAAAACGGAATATGAGACATCAAACCATCTGACTCTTATATCCCTCAGAAAAGCGATTGGTGAGAATTCTGCCAGAAAGGATGAGTTTCAGATTCACAGCTACCATGGGTTCCTGGCTAATCCCTGGAATTCGTGAAGTTCTCAATTCTTCTAAGTTTTAAGTTTGGACAGAAAATTGCCTGTGAAGGTTTTCATTTATCCAGGCCATGGTATAACTAAAAAAATGGAAGAAAACTGCACCAGATAAACAACTAAAAATAAAAATGTATACATAAACATCCATAGGAAGAAACAGTCCTCATAAAGGATTAAATAAACTGTGCAGATGTTGAAGCACAGTAATAGTTCATATGAAGAACCAGTTCTCAATGGGGAAAGCGATCCCCATTGAAAACGTCATTTGTGACGAAACGCGTCTGGAGGGCACGTATTGACATCACCACGTTGTTCTAGAGGAAGACTGGCTCCTGTAATTTGCCGGCCGGCAATGTTTACACACAATTTGTTATCTATTACCATGTACGTGCAATATTTTATTTAATTTTATAAACCTTTTTAACCACTTAACCCCCGGACCATATTGCTGGTCAAAGACCAGAGCACTTTTTGCGATTCGGCACTGCGTCGCTTTAACTGACAATTGGCGTCCTTTTTCCCCCCACAAATAGAGCTTTCTTTTGGTGGTATTTGATCACCTCTGCGGTTTTTAGTTTTTCCGCTATAAACAAAAATAGAGCGACAATTTTGAAAAAAATGAATATTTTTTACTTTTTGCTATAATAAATATTTCCCAAAAATATATATAAAAAATCTTTTTTTTTCCCTCAGTTTAGGCTGATACGTATTCTTCTACATATTTTTCGTAAAAAAAAATCGCAATTATGCGTTTATTGATTGGTTTGCGCAAAAGTTATAGGCCCAGATTCACAAAGACTTAAGACGGCGTATCTCCAGATACGCCGTCGCAAGTCCGAATGGCCGCCATCGTATCTATGCGCCTGATTCATAGAATCAGTTACGCATAGATTTGGCCAAGAAACGAGTGACGTAAGTCTCCTACGCCGTCGTATCTTGGGTTGCAATAATTACGCTGGCCGCTAGGTGGCGCTTCCTTGATTTCCGTGTCGAATATGTAAATGAGCAAGATACACCGATTCAGGAACGTACATACGCCCCTCGCAATTAATTACGCTGTTTACGTAAGACATACGCCGGCGTAAAGATAAAGCTGGTCTCTATGTGGCGCAGCCAATACAAAGTTTGGACATCGGAACAAGCGTATCTTTTTACGTCGTTTGCGTAAGTCGTACGCGAATAGGGCTGTGCGTAAGTTACGTTCACGTCACAGGCATTGAGCCGACGTATCTTTGGGCGTAAATACGACGTGATACTGAGCATGCACGCGCATGCGCCGTTCGTTCGGCTATGCATCTGCATGGGGTCAAGCCTCATTTAAATACAACACGCCCCCTACCAGCCTACTTTGAATTACGTGCGCTTACGCCGGCCCATTTACGCTACGCCGCCGTAACTTAGGACGCAAGTGCTTTGTGAATACAGAACTTGCCTCTCTAAGTTGCGGCGGCGTAGCGTAAATACGGCAATGCCGGCGTATCTATTTTCTGTATTCAGAAAGCTAGATACGCCGACATTAGCCTAAGATACGGCTGGCATAAGTCTCTTACGCCGTCGTATCTTAGGGTGCATTCTCACGCTGGCCGCTAGGTGGCGCTTCCGTAGTTGTCAGCGTAGAGTATGCAAATTACATACTTACGCCGATTCACAAACGTACGTGCGCCCAGCTGTATTTTTTTATGTCGTTTGCGTAACTCATTTTCGCCGTAACGTTGCTCCTGCTATTAGGAGGCGCAGCCAATGTTAAGTATGGACGTCGTTCCCGCGTCGCGATTTGAAAATTTTACGTTGTTTGCGTAAGTCGTCCGTGAATGGCGCTGGACGTCATTTACGTTCACGTCGAAACCAATGACGTCCTTGCAACTTCATTTAGCGCAATGCACGTCGGGAAATTTTAGGGACGGCGCATGCGCAGTACGTTCGGCATGGGAACGCGCCTAATTTAAATGATCCACGCCCCCTACCGGATCATTTGAATTACGTGCGCTTACGCCGGCCCCTTTTACACTACGCCGCCGCAAATTACGGAGAAAGTGCTTCGTGAATACATCGCTTGCTCCTGTAATTTACGGCGGCGTAGCGTAAAGACAATACGATGCGCCGCCGTATCAGTGCGCGCCCCTACCTGAATCTACCCCAGTATCTATTAGCTGTATTCACCTGGTTTTAATACAATTGTTTGGAGCACAACCAAGATCTGTGGGCCAGATTCATGTAGAAATCCAGCGGCGTAACGTATCCCATTTACGTTACACCGCCGCAAGTTTTCAGCGTAAGTGCTTGATTCACAAAGCACTTGCCTGTAAACTTGCGGCGGCGTAGCGTAAATCCGTCCGGCGCAAGCCCGCCTAATTCAAATGGGGCGTGTATCATTTAAATTAGGCGCGTTACCGCGCCGAACGTACTGCGCATGCTCCGCTTGAAATTTCCCGCCGTGCTTTGCGCGAAATGACGTCGCCCCGACGTAATGTTTTGAACGGCGACGTGCGTTACGTACTTTCGTATTCCCGGACGACTTACGCAAAAAAAAAATTTGAAATTCGACGCGGGAACGACGGCCATACTTTAACATGGGCTGTCTATTTTTACGCCACCTAAATAGCAGCCGTAAATTTGCGACGGGAAAAGCCGACTAGCGACTACGTAAGAGAATGCGACGAACGCGCGTACCTTCGTGGATCGCCGTAAACAGCTAATTTGCATACCCGACGCGGAAAACGACGCAAACTAAACCCAGCGGGCACCGAAGTATTACATCCTAAGATCTGAAGGCGTACGAAGCCATAAGCCTGTCGGATCTTAGCCAAATGCCGTCGTATCTTTGTTTGTGAATTCAAAATAAAGATACGACGCGGGAAATTTGAAAGTACGCTGGAGTATCAGCAGATACTCCGGCGTACTTTTTCTGTGAATCTGGCCCCTTGTCTTTATCTTCTATGCCATTTTCTGAGGTGTCTGAAAAAAACTCAGAAGGAGCTCAGATGACTTTTATATAAATTACAGGGCTGCTGATAAAATAAAAGAAGTCTGGACTCCGTAAGGCGCTCCGGGCAGTTTTTGTCCCCATGAGATCGCTATTGTGTTTACATGTCTGATAATGCCGCGGTCAGGCGATCAGAGACTGGCAGGATTAATGGCAGATGGAGCATCTTGCAGTCCAGCACCAGTAAGGAGAAAAATATTTCCCGGCACAATATTAATTTTGGCACGCACTCCCAAACCGCCCTGCCAGGGAGCAAGGACGCAACTTAACCGCTTCAGCCCCGGACCATTTTGGTGGTCAAAGACCAGGCCACTTTTTGCAATTCGGCACTGCGTCGCCTTAACGGACAATTGCGCGGTCGTGCCACGTGGCTACCAAACAAAACTGACGTACTTTTTTACCCCACAGAAAGAGCTTTCTTTTGGTGGTATTTGATCACCTCTGCGACTTAAATTTTTTGTGCTATAAACAAAAATAGAGCAAAGATTTTGGAAAAAAATGCAATATTTTTAACTTTTTTGCTATAATAAATATCCCCCAAAAATATATATAAAAAGCATTTTTTTTCCCACAGTTTAGGCCGATATGTATTCTTCTACTTATTTTTGGTAAAAAAAAAAAAAAGAAAACGGAAAAAAAGCGTTTATTCATTGGTTTACGCAAAAGTTATAGGCCCAGATTCTCGTATCTCGGCGTAAAACTATGCGGGCGTAACGTATCTCGTTTACGTTACGCCGCCGCAAGTTTTACGGGCAAGTGCTTTATTCACAAAGAACTTGCCTGTAAAGTTGCGGCGGCGTAGCGTAAATCCTCCGGCACAAGCCCGCCTAATTCAAATGATCCGGGTAGGGGGCGTGGATGATTTAAATTAGGCGCGTTCCTGCGCCGAACGTACTGTGCATGCGCCGTCCCAAATATTTCCCGACGTGCATTGCGCTAAATGACGTCGCAAGGACGTCATTGGTTTCGACGTGAATGGCGTCCAGCCCCATTCACGGACGACTTACGCAAACGACGTAAATTTTTAAATTTCGACGCGGGAACGACATCCATACTTAACATTGGTTGCCCCTCATATAGCAGGGGCAACTTTTACGCGTCGCAAATCTAACGTAAACCGCGCGTACATTCGGGAATTCGCGTATTTTGCTAATTTGCATACTCGATCGGGAAAACGACGGAGGCGACACCTAGCGGCAAAAAAAAAAAATTGCATTTAAGATCCGACAGCGTAAGAGCCTTACGCCTGTCGGATCTAATGGTTATCTATGCGTAACTGATTCTAAGAATCAGTCGCATAGATACGACTGCCCAGATTAGGACTTGACGTTGCGCCGTCATAAGCCCTTTCAGAATCTGGGCCATAGCTTCTACAAAATAGGGGACTGTTTTATGGCATTTTTATTAATAATTTTTTATTTACTAGTTATGAAAAGCAATTTTTATCATGACTGCGACATTACAGCGGACACATCGGACACTTTTGACACCATTTTGGGACCATTGTCATTTTTACAGCAATCAGTGCTATAAAAATGCACTAATTACTGTAAAAATGACACTGGTAGTGAAGGGGCTAACCACTCGGTGGCGCTGCAGGGGTTTAGTGTTCCCTAGGGAGTGATTCGTAATGTCAGGGGGCGTGGCTACACGTGACACGTCACTGATGACCGTTCCCGATCACGGGGAACAGTCATCAGTGACGGTGTCACTAGGCAGAATAGGGGAATGCCTTGTTTACAAAGGCATTCCCCTGTTCTGCCCTTGCCGACCGCAATCGCGGGCCTCCCGGGAACATCGAGTTCCCGGGACCCGCGGCCGCACTCGTGAGGCACGTGGTCGGCAAGTGGTTAAAGAGAACCTGTACCTAGAGAAATGCATGGGCTTCCATTGCTAAATGATCGAAATTGAATATATAGCAGCAGTCTTTTGAAAGGAAGAAAAGACTGCTTCATTGCCTCAATTTTATTCCCCCACTGAACCCCAATAAATGTAATGACTGCTTTAGGATTTGAATTGCCCACAGCAGCCCTTTACTTAAAGCGGGAGTTCACCCGAAAAAAAAAATTTTACATTAGATTAAGGCTCATTTTGTGAAGGGGAATCGGGTGTTTTTTTTTTAAATCAAAGCAGTACTTACTGTTTTAGAGATAGATCTTCTCCGCCGCTTCCGGGTATGGTCTTCGGGACTGGGCGTTCCTATTTGATTGACAGGCTTCCGACGGTCGCATACATCGAGTCACGAGTAGCCGAAAGAAGCCGAACGTCGGTGCGGCTCTATACGGCGCCTGCGCACCGACGTTCGGCTACTTTTGGAAAATCGTGACGCGATGTATGCGACCGTCGGAAGCCTGTCAATCAAATAGGAACGCCCAGTCCCGCAGCCCATACCCGGAAGCGGCGGAGAAGATCGCTCTCTAAAACGGTAAGTACAGCTTCGATTTAAAAAAAAACACTGATTCCCCTAGACAAAATGAGCCTCAATCTAATGTTAAAAATTAACTTTTTGGTTGAACCTCCACTTTAACCACTATGAAACAACAATAAAACAACCAAGACAAAATAAGCCCTACCCAATGAATAACATGACAACTGTTGGCTTCTAAGAAGGGTCCCTTCATATCCACTAACCTGAAGTTTTGACTAAGATCCAACCCTATCCCCAGCTGCAACCCCACCGACTCGAGAACCGCTCTGACCATTTTCTGCTTTCCCAAGAAACCAAGACAACCAATACCTAAAGGGGAAGCACCCCCAGATGGGCCCCTGTCGGGAAAGGGTTCACGCGTTGGTGGTGCTGTTGGTCCTGTGGATCACAGTACCGGTATCCACCAGTGGGTGTCTTCTTACAGCCAGGATCTGTAATAAAGGATTTCACCTGCTGGTGGCACTGTTAGATCCATGGGCCATGGTACCGTTGTCCACCAGCGGGTGTTTTCCAGCAGTGTGGAGCCGACATTATCTCCTGCGGTCAGGCGTCACCTGAGCCTGATTGCAGGAGATGTGTATAAATACCCGGCAACTCACACATACAAGTTGCCTTGGTATCGTCCTTGTGCCCTAACCTGCAAGCCTGGCCTGCTATCCTGAACCTGTGCCTGATCCTGAGCCTGTACCCGACCCTAATCCCAATCCTACCCTGGTCCTGTTCCTCCTGTGTTCCTGTTACCTGGCATCCCTGCTCTGTATAGTGATCCCGTCCACCTTCTCCTTCTCCTATCCTGTCCCTTCCCCCCATCTGCTGATTCCCTGTGTATGACCCCGGCCTGGCTAACGTTTATGATTCTGGTATACCCCTTCTAGTGTTCTCGCTTGTTTGTCTGTTGCTGTTTTTGGGTTACTGTCTTGTTGTGGGTTTATTGTGTACAGTTTGTTATTAGTGGTGTGTTTATTTATATTCACTTTCCTTAATAAATTATTATTCACTTTACATGCTTTTTGGTTCTCTCTTTGCAGTCCACACAGTCTGGTCTTACCTGTACATGACAGGCCCACACTATTCCACAGATCTCCAGAAGCCCCCTATCTGCCAAGCCGCCATGACAAATCTTCTTATGATTTGACCCAGAAATTTTGATGTACCAGAAATGAGGGAGGGCAGGTGTGTTGGCAGAGTGGCGGTCTGCTGCGCACATAGCCATAGCAAGCAGCTGAGCCGACCCCCAACGAATAGCGACCTTCAGGCAAATATGATGCTTTTGCCCACAAATCTCCCAGATGTGTGGGTTAGGGTGCCCACATGTCCCGGATTGCCCGGGACTGTCCCGCAATTGACATGTCTGTCCCTGGTCCCGGGCACCTTCATTCTGGGACAATACAATGTCCCGGAATGAAGAGGACACAGCCACCCCCTACTAACTAATTAACTAATAACTACATTTCCGGAACTGGTTGCTGCCTGGCATCTTGCAACCAGTGACAATTTACTCTCAGACAGTGAGACCGGGAGTGAGGCCTGCGCCTAGTGCAGCACTGCTGTCCCCACCCACCTCGGGACCTCCTCCTTCTCCGGCATCCAGCAGCAAGCAGCAGGGACTGATGTGATCTTCACTCTCCAGATAGTGACGCCACTCCTTTCCTTCTACGCACGTGGCTCATGCAAAGGGAGTGACAGCAGCACTGCATCTGGTGGCAGGCTATGGGGGGCAAGTGGCACTGCATCTGGTGGCAAGTGGCACATTCACCTGACAAATAACCCGCTGAAAAAAATTCCCCATCAACCCCGAGACTACATTTCCCCCGCCCCCCCATCTTTTTTGGGGGGAAGGTGAGAGAGGGGGTGTGTCCCTGAATGGCAGTTTGGAAATGTGGTCACCCTAGTGTGGGTGGAGGACGGAGACCGACCCCCTGTCCACCCTCCTGGCTGCGTGGCTTCATTCCTTCAGTCCCATCGGTTCCAGACGCTGGCCTTGTCTTCCTCAGGTCCGACAGTCAGGAAACATCTCTAATACCCTCTCATTCTCATTCCCAGAATTCCTACCGAATAAAGGCACCACAAAGTTGGAATTGGTTTATTGGCCATGCACGCCGATTGTATGGCACGGGAGCACGCCCACAAGCTAACCCCCTCAGACTTGAAAGTCTAAATCAATCACATGGCTTCAATGGGTAGCAGACTCCAGCATAGTTCCAATAGTAAAAGGACCCTTGGTCCCAGGCCCTTCTGGTAGCTGCTCATGTCATTGAAGAAGGCATACACTCCCTGTAGGCCCGATGTTCCTCCTGGACTAAGTATGGGAGGGACATACTCCATCTCTCTCTTGGGCTAAGATGGGGAGACCCAGGGCACTCTGCCCTCCCCTAGAAGGGGGGGACAGCAGGAGCTAGCTTGCAGACAGATGTTGCATCTTTCTCTTCCTCTGCAGACTGACCCACCTTCCTCCCTGTTCCTGCCTAAACTCCATGCCTACTCCCAAACCTGTGCCTGGGATGGGACCGGAACGGGGCGCGTTTTAAATTTTTATCTTATTTATTTTACCTTTTATTTTTTATTTAAAAAATGTAAACATCCCTTGTAATAGAAAAAAAACACGACAGGTCCTCTTAACCACCGCCCACTGTAAATATACAGCGTTTTTTTAAAGATAGATATCTCGGTAACGGCAGCAGCTGCTGCCACAACCAAGATATCCATCTCTTCAGTGAGCGGTCCTGTAAACGATAACGACAGTCTCCGCGGCGGATTCGCCGCGAGATCGCCGTTATCGCCCCTCCCGCCGCTCTCCCGCGCCCTCCGGCGCTTACCGGAGCCGTCGGTAGCGGCGGAGGCGATCGGGTACTTTCAGCTGCTGTGTGAGGATGCGAGTGACGGCAAGATGACCCCCACCCGTCCCCATAGCATTGCTGGGCGGAAGTGACGTCAAAACGTCAGTCCCGCCCAACGTCCTAAAGAGAAATTTTTTTGTTGTCATTTTTTTTTATTTTTTTTTCATTTAAGTCTAAATATGAGATGTGAGGTCTTTTTGACCCCCAGATCTCATATTTAAGAGGACCTGTCATGCTTTTTTCTATTACAAGGGATGTTTACATTCCTTGTAATAGGAATAAAAGTGATAATTTTTTTATTTATTATTTCAGTGTAAAAAATGATCAAATAAATAAGAAAAGCAAAAAAAAATTTTTTTAAAGCGCCCCGTCCTGACGAGCTCGCGCGCAGAAGCAAACGCATTCGCGAGTAGCGCTCGCGTATGAAAACGGTGTTCAAACCACACATGTGAGATATTATCGCGATTGTTAGAGCGAGAGCAATAATTCTAGCCCTAGACCTACTCTGTAGCTCAGAAAATGCAACCTATAGAATTTTTTAAACGTCGCCTATCGAGATTTTTAAGGGTAAAAGTTTGACGCCATGCCACGAGCGGGCGCAATTTTTAAGCGTGACATGTTGGGTATCATTTTACTCAGCGTAACATTATCTTTCACAATATATAAAAAAATTGGGCCAAATTTATTGTTGTCTTATTTTTTAATTAAAAAAAGTGAATTTGTTCCCCATAAAAGTGCGCTTGTAAGACCGCTGCGCAAATACGGTGTGACAAAAGGTATTGCAATGACCGCCATTTTATTCTCTAGGGTGTTAGAAAAAATATATATATATAATGTTTGAGGGTTTCTAGCAAAAAAAACTGTTTTAGTCTTGTAAACGCCGAATCTGAAAAACAGGCTCGGGGGTTAAGTGGTTAAATATGAGATCAGGCATCAAAAATACCTCAGATCTCATATTTACACTAAAATGCAATAAAAAAATAATAATAATTTTTGTCCTTTAAGAGCTATTGGTGGAAGTGACCTTTTGGCGTCGCTTCTGTCCTGCAATGATTTGAAGATGTGTGGGGGCCATCTTCCTCTCGTCTCCATGTCAGGCTAGGAAGAGGATTCGATCGCCTCCGCCGCTGCCGACGGCTCCGGTAAGCGGCGGAAGGCACCAGAGCGTGGCGGGAGGGGGGGGCCCTCTCCTGCCGCAGATAAAAGTGATCTTGCAGGGAATCTGCTCAGAAACCACCGCTGAAGAAGAGGATACCGGGTATTCCTCTTCAAAGAGAGCAAGTGGGTAGATATGTTTCTTAACCTAACTAATACATGCCTCCAGAGTACCAGGGCACCAATCCACGCACTGATTGATATAACGACCCTTGGGTAAAACCAATTTTTGGGGCTCCCTATTTAGCTACTGCTCAAGAACAAACAGTTATGATAGATAGATAGATAGATAGATAGATAGATAGATAGATAGATAGATAGATAGATAGATAGATAGATAGATAGATTGTATAAAAGCACCCTGAAAGCATAGTAGGGCCGCCATCAGGAATTATGGGGCCCCTTACACAGCTTCAGGCATGGGCCCTCCTGGAGCAGAGAACAAGGGGGGGGGGGGGCTGCCACCTGAAATTGAGAAGCGGGGAGGGGGGGCCTTTACAAAAAAAAGAAGAAATAAAGAAAAATATATATAAAAAAAAGGGGAGTAGCCATCCGGGGCCCTGGGGACCTCTGGGCCCTTTAATAAAAAGAAAAAAAGAAATAAAAAATATATATTGTTTGTTTTTTTAAAAAGGGGGGTTGCCATCTGGGGCCCTCTGGGCCCTTTAATAATAATAATAATAATAATAAAAAAAAAAATATATATATATATATATATATATACACACACACACAAATTATTATTATTTTTTTAATAAAAAGAAATTACAAAAAAAGGGGGGTTGCCATCCGGGACCTCTGGGCCCTTTCATAAAAAAAAAAAAAATAAACCTCTGGGCCCTTTAATAAAAAATAAATAAAAAAATATATAAAAACAAATAAAATAAACATTTATAAAAAAAAAAAAAAGGGGCTTGCCACAGGGCCCTGGGGACCTCTGGGCCCTTTAATAAAAATAAAATAAAAATAAAAAATAAACAAAAATAAAAAAATTAACATTTATAAAAAAAAGGGGGGGGGGTTTGTCACATGGGGCCCTGGGGACCTCTGAGCCCTTTAATAAAAAATATATACATATATAAAAAAAAAGAAATAAAAAGAAAAAGAAATAATAAAATAATATAAAAAAAAATATATATATATATATATTTTTTTTTTAAAGGGGGTTGCCATCCGGGTCCCTGGGAACCTCCGGGCCCCTTACAGGTGTACTGCCTGTACCCCCTGATGGTGGCCCTGAAGCATAGTGTACTTCATGAACATTCTCATTCCTTGGAACTCAAAATTCAACGGAGCAACAGGAATGAGAAGGCAAAAAAAGACAGCTATGTATCCTTACTATTGACGCTGGATTACATGTTGGTTTTTGTATTTATGTCATAGTCCTAATTATGATGTATCCATAAATATAGAGCTGCAATCATGTGTGTATTTTATATCTACCTGGAATTTAGCTTTAGCAGAAATCTTGGCAGCATTGATTTATTTTTATCTTAATAGGGAAAACCACTTTCAGAAAGCAAACTGCAAAACACAACATGGAAGTTTGTTATTCTCAGATATAATGAAGACCGTTACATATCAATAAATATTCTGATGTCTTCAGCCCACAGCTGAAATGGAAGGGAGAGTCACAAAAGAGATAAGATTTGAAGAAAGAACAAGCAGGAGATAAGATACGGAGAAAGAACATGCAATCATTACCAGAACAGTTAAAGAAATATCTAATTTTGGAAAAGTGCCTACCACCAACATTGGATGCATTCTTTGAGCGGAACAAGAAAAAGTAGTACCCGTAAACAATGGCGCAAAACAGTAAAAAAAAAAGAAGGAAAAGAAAAAGGAAATGGAAAAAAAAGAGGAAGAGGAGAATGAGAAAAAAAGGAGAAGAATGAGAAGGGGAAAAGGAAGGAGAAGAAGAGGAAGGAGAAGGGGGAAGGAGAAGAAGGTGAAGGGCAAGAGAAAGGAGAAGAAGGGAAAGAAGGAGAAGGAGAAGGGGGAGGGAAAGGAGAAGGAGGAGAAGGGAAAGGGGGATGAGAAGGAGAAGTGGAAGGAGAAGGAGAAGAAGTGGAAAGTGAAGGAGAAGATGGAGAAGGAAAAGGAGAAGAAGAGGAAAGAGAAGAAGGAGAAGAAGGAGAGGGGAAGGGAAAGGAGGAGAAGGGGGAGGGAAAGGAGAAGGAGAAGAAGGGAAAGAAGGAGAAGGGGGAGTGAAAGGAGAAGGAGAAGAAGGGAAAGGGGGATGAGAAGGAGAAGAAGTGGAAGGAGAAGAAGTGGAAAGGGAAGGAGAAGATGGAGAAGGAGAAGAAGAGGAAGAAGAAGGAGATGGGGAAGGGAAAGGAGGAGAAGGGAGAGAAGAAGGGAAAGAAGGCGAAGGAGAAGGGAAAGGAGAAGGAGGAGAAGGAGAAGAAGGATTATCCATTTAACATAAAATAAAAAATGTAACACTAGGCAATGTTACTGAGTTGCAGAACTTTATTTGTCCACAAGATGGCAGTGCCAATTAGTTTTGCCTAACTGTGCCTGGAAAACAATTGCCAGGGGCAGCCTGGGAGATGTAGTCTTGAGAGAGGACCCTATCTACAGCTGTCTTGAGCCCACAACTACAAGGCCCATAGGCACCTGAAGGTAAGAGGGACCAGATAAAAGTAAAAGCCCAGGAAGGAGCTGGCAGTTTGGGGAAGCGTGCAAACTGGGAAGGACTTTGTCAAGCCGAGCTATGCCAGGCCTTATTAATCTGTGCAGTGCCAGAGATAGAGCAGACTGCTGTGTTGGACACCGGGACCAGGACGCTTATCGGAGCATGAGCATCTCTAAACCAGTATAGTTGTTCAAGTCGCCATCACATCTGCTGCTATTGTTGTGCCGCTGCTTAAGTGGGCCCCCCACCATACAGACTACTTGCTGCCATTCAAACACTGCTGCAGAGAGATCCCGTTAGAGGGTATCCAACCCACTTCATAGCCTAAACCTGATAACGAGCCATTGCCATCTATTGTCACTATGCTACAAGAGACCTATCACAATTTCTGCTATATCCATCAAAACCAAATACAGGACCTAAAGCCATTAGTATCTCAAATATTGACTTTGCTTTGCCTTCCATCTGCCCCCCCCAGCTACCTAATATTTTAGACCTTATACCCCCCAACTACCCTTTTAACTAAATTTTTGTATGGCTAGACCAAGGAGCCTACATAACTACTAGACCGAACTTTACCCTAGACCTCTGTGGAACTCCTGCTCTTTGAGTAATTTTCACCTTTCTGCACGCCAACATTTAAAGGGCCCCAACATTGCCAACAGAAACTCACCTTAAAGACTGTTCAAGTCACTATGTTTCCTAAAAAGCAAAACTGGGTTACTTTTATTGAGCTCGAATTTCAGCCCCCTTGTCTGAGAGCCCTTAAGTGACGTGCCTCATCCCTTGATCCTTCTTGGTCACTTGAGGTGAAACCTCTCTTTCAGAGAGCTACTGTTTACTCTCTTTGTACCGTAGTATACGTTGGGTTTGACCATAAGGCCCCGTACACACGACCGAACATGTCTTCTGAAACTGGTCCGACGGACCAGTTTCAGCAGACATGTTCGGTCGTTTGTACGGCCGACCGGACAATTGTCCGGCGGATCGGACAGTTTCCAGCGCACAAATGTTTCTTAGCATGCTAAGAAACATGTCCGCTGGAAGCCTGTCCGTCGGACATGTTCAGTCGTCTGTACAGACTTACCGGACATGTCTGCTCGGCCCAAAGCCCTCGCATGCGTCGAAGTGATTCGACGCATGCGTGGAAGCATTGACCTTCCAGGCCCGCGCACGTTGCCGCGTCATCGGTGCGGCGACGGCGCGGCACATCGCCGCGTATCCTGTCCGAGGGGATTTCTGTTTGATGGTGTGTACAACCATCAGACAGAAATCTCCGAGCGGACATGTCCACTGAAAACGGTCTGGCGGACCGTTTTCAGCGGACTGTCCGCTCGTCTGTACAGGGCCTCAGAGGTACCTCTGTTGAGTGCATTGTATTAATTTTTGTCATGTTTCTGTGCATTAAGCACCAATCTGCTCTGTTATATTGTAATTTTTATCTGCCAACACAGTCTGCTTATTTTCCTTAAAGGGCAGCGTGTGCAATCTTTGTACGTCCACTGGGAATTCCCAGCCAAGGTATTCTGGTGGTGTCAGCTAAAATGAGGCCTCGCCGAGGGCTAAAGAGAGCAGAGGACTCAAAATTACCAGCGGTTCCTGACGGGGTATCGCTACAAAGGCAGTTTTTGTTGCAATGCTGCCCAATCAGTACTGCTCGTTACAACAGTCACATCAAGCAGGACAAGGGAGGGGGACCCTGTCAGGTAGGCTGTACAGGGCCACATGATTTCTAATGCAAATTAAATGTGAAAAAGTGTACTACAGCGCTACTACATATAAGAAAAAAATCAACAAAAATAACTAAATAATATTGCTGCATATATGAACGGTGAACTAGACCAATAAAAGAGTGTAAAATATATATATAATGCGCTAATATCAACTCTTGTTGACCAGATATACACACAAATATTTATGTGCCAAACAATAAGTGCCAGTGAAAATGATGCAAACAAAAAACACAAAACTCCCCCCTCAAAGACAGAACCAGTTCACAGTAATGGCTTGATATAGGAAATCCTACAGTGTACTGAATGATCCCCAGCGCTTCCTCTCACTGTCTCAGGCAGACACTTGAAAACTCCAAAACGGCAAAGCTCATAAAGAGAAAAAAGGAAGAAAGGAGAAAAAACTCATGGTGCAATATTGTATGATAAGGAGGGGAGACAGGGACTAAACCATCTGTATAAGCACTCACAAATCCATGGACAAACAAAAGCTTCTACTGCCGCTCAGTGTGATGATCTCCTCATACGGATATGAATCCGTCGATCCTGTCACTTAGGCTCCTCCCCCACGCGTTGCGTCACTCGACACGTCACGGCAAATTAAATGACATTGAGTAAAGCCCTGTACACACGATCGGATATCTGATGGAATCGAATCCGATGGATTTTTTCGTCTGATATCCGATGAAGCAGACTTTCATCAGTCTTGCCTACACACCATCGGTCAAAAATCCGACCAAACGCGGTTACGTAAAACACTACGATGTGCTGAGAAAAATTAAGTTCAATGCTTCCGAGCATGCGTCGACTTGATTCTGAGCATGCGTGGATTTTTGACCGATGGACTTCCACACAGACGGTCGTTTTTTTTCTATCGTTTTTTTATCCATAGGAAAATTTTAAAACATGTTCTATTTTTTTTTTTTCACTAATGGAAAATAAACCGATGGGGCCCACACACGACTCGGTTTGTTCGATTAAAACAGTCCATCGGTCCGTTTTCATCAGGCAAACCGATCGTGTGTACAGGGCTTTAACCACTTCCAGACCACTGCATGTATATGTACGTCGGCAGAATGGCACGTACAGGCACATTGGCATACCTGTACGTCCCTGCCTAGACGTGGGTCGGGGGTCCGATCGGGACCCCCCCGCTAAATGCGGCGGTCGGAAACCCGCAGGGAGCGATCCGGGACGAGGGCGCGGCTATTCGTTTCTAGCCGCCTCTCGCGATCGCTCCCCGGAGCTGAAGAACGGGGAGAGCCGTATGTAAACACGACTTCCCCGTGCTTCACTGTGGCGGCTGCATCGATCGAGTGATCCCTTTTATAGGGAGACACGATCGATGACGTCAGACCTACAGCCACACCCCCCTACAGTTGTAAACACACACTAGGTGAACCCTAACTCCTACAGCGCCCCCTGTGGTTAACTCCCAAACTGCAACTGTCATTTTCACAATAAACAATGCAATTCAAATGCATTTTTTGCTGTGAAAATGACAATGGTCCCAAAAATGTGTCAAAATTGTCCGAAGTGTCCGCCAAAATGTCGCAGTCACGAAAAAAATCGCTGATCGCCGCCATTAGTAGTAAAAAAAAAAAAATAATAATAAAACTATCCCCTATTTTGTAAACGCTATAAATTTTGCGCAAACCAATCGATAAACGCTTATTGCGATTTTTTTTTTACCAAAAATAGGTAGAAGAATACGTATCGGCCTAAACTGAGGAAAAACATTTTTTTATAGATGTTTTTGGGGGATATTTATTATAGCAAAAAGTAAAAAATATTGAATTTTTTTCAAAATTATCGCTCTATTTTTGTTTATAGCGCAAAAAATAAAAACCGCAGAGGTGATCAAATACCACCAAAAGAAAGCTCTATTTGTGGGGGGAAAAAAGGCGCCAATTTTGTTTGGGAGCCACGTTGCACGACCGCGCAATTGTCTGTTAAAGCGACGCAGTGCCGAATTGTAAAAACCCCTTGGGTCATTTAGCAGCATATTGGTCCGGTCCTTAAGTGGTTAAGGTTTATACAAACTTTTTGCCCAGTGTACGAATGCTTTGTGCATCATCCGTTATATTGTATTACAGGAATACAGCTGAACACTTGAAAGATGTCAGAAGGCTGTTCCACGGTTTTCTGCTGATTTTTTTTTCCAAAAAGTATTAAAAAATAAACCTGTGTTGGAATGAAGGACAATAATCTCCTTCCTTTCCATCTAAGCTTAGGCAGGCTTTGATAGTAAGTGCAGATGTTTAGAACATATTACTTTTGTCCTGGGCGTACATTCCTGCATTATGCTGTTCAGGGGAATTTCCTGTCCGCAGATCTCAGATTCACGCCGTGACCTCGGGGCTCACAAAGGTCACTTGTAGGTTAACGGAGCCGACCGAAAATGTGTTTTCTACCGCCGACCGGTGACTATGAGATACAAGGAAATCGCTCGGGGCAGGTGACACAAACATGATGAGGATAAGGAGCAAATTCCTTTACAAGGAAATAAACTCAGCGGGACAGGTGCCCTAGGTGAAAGGAAAATGGAAATCTGTCTCTTTTAGCATTAAAAATGAACTCTAGGCAAACAGCAAAGCACACAAATGAAAAAAACATACGTATATGGGGGGCTGTTTTACCTGACTTAACTTTTCTCCACTGCAGTTAAAGAGGAACTTACATAATTTGTAATAAAAACATATTTGTCATTCTGTAGCTTCCCTCCAACCACTTTGCATATTATTTTTATATATACTGTGATTCTGGACTTGCCAAATATGCTGCAGAAATCTCCCTCCACTGAGTCTGGCTGCAGCCATTTTAAGTGTGGGCAGCTGAAGCTGCTGTCTGTTCACTTCCTGGATTTACACAGACACACAGAGGCACGCCTCCAGCTTTGCAGCCATGGGCGTCCGCTCCATAGGGCAAGTCCTCCTTCACTTACCTCATCCTTCCATTTTGCTTTTAAATGTCTTTATTTCTCCTCAGAAATCCTCACTTCCTCTTCTTCTGTCTGTAACTCCACACAGTAATGCAAGGCTTTCTCCCTGTTGTGGAGAAAGCCTCTTGAGGGGGGAGGGGGCGAGCAGGAGTGTCAGGACACTCTCTACTTTGCAGATAGAGAAAGGAGCTGTGTGTTAGGCCCCATACTCACGAGCAAACATGTCTGCTGAAACTGGCCCGCAGGCCAGTTTCAGCAGACATGTTTGGTCGTGTGTGGGCGCGAGCGGGCCGAATTCCAGCAAACATTTGCCCGCCGGGCCTTTTCCCAGCAGACAAATATTCCTGGACTTGTTTTAAAACAGCCCGCTGGAATTCTGCCCGCTCGGACATGTACGGTCGTCAGTACAGACCTACCGTACATGTCCAGGCGCCCGCCGTCCCTCGCATGCGTCGAATGACTTCGACGCATGCGTGGAAGCATTTTAAAGGCGGGCCGCCCACGTCGCCGCGTCATTGTCGCGGCGACACCGCGTCATCGACGCGGCGACACCGCGGACACGCCCCGCGTATTGTTTACGCGCGGACTTCTGTACGATGGTGTGTACAACCATCGTACAGAAGCCCTCTGGCAGACATGTATGGTGAAAACGGTCCGACGGACCGCTTTCACCATACATGTTTGGTCGTGAGTACCCGGCCTTTAGTGGGCGTCCTGACACTCCTGCTCGCCCCCTCAAGAGGCTTTCTCCACACCAGGGAGAAAGCCTCGCATTACTGTGTGGAGTTACAGACAGAAGAACAGGAAGTGAGGATTTCTCAGAAGAAATAAGGACATTTAAAAGCAAAATGGAAGGATGAGGTAAGTGAAGGAGGACTGCACTAAGGTAAAGGAAGCTATTTAGGGGAAAAAAATGTACCTTTACAACCCCTTTAAGTACTACTTGGAAGACAGAACACTGTAATAATAAAATTAAATTAGACTTCCTTAAAGTGGTTGTAAACCCACTTTTTTGACTTTTGCCTACAGGTAAGCCTATAATAAGGCCTATAATAAGGCTTACCTGTAGGTATAAAGAATATCTCCTAAACCTGTATGGTTTAGGAGATATTCCCCTCGCAATGCGCCGCTGATTGCAGCGGCGCATGCGCAGGGGGGATCCTAGGCTGAAGGGCCGGCCCGGAATGAAATATCCCGCGCGCATGCGCGGGAGTGACGTCATCGCCGCTCCAGCCAATCACAGCGCTGGAGCGGCGATACCCGGAAGACACGCTCGGCTCAGCGTGGACCAGGTAAGTTCCCTACCTCGTTCCGAGGTAAGTATTTCATAATGAGCTAATATGCGGTGCATACTAGCTCATTATGGCTTTTGCCTTGCAGGTGTAAAAAAAAAAAAATGTATATGCGGGTTTACAACCGCTTTAAGCAGCCTGTATAATGTATTATTGCTGGGATTTGTTGTTCCTCTGTAACTGCTGGTATTCTCCATTGCGCTATATAATGTATTATTGCTGGGATTTGTAGTTCCTCTATAACTGGTCAGTGGTAATCTGCATTGCGCAGTATAATCATTATACAACGCAATGGATAATACCACCAGCTATAGAGGACTACAAATCCCAGCAATAGTACATTATATACAACGCAATGCAGAATAACGCCATCTATGCTATGTTTCTCTGTAAAAGATAAATAAGTTAAACGATTACCGTATTTATCGGCGTATACCGCACATTATTTTGCCCTGAAAATCAGGGCAAAATCGTGGGTGCGCGATATACGCCGATACCCGCTTTCCCGCCACGAGTTTGAATACTGTGCCGGGATATACCGAGCGCAGTACACTCGTGAATCTTCGGGCAGTCTCGGCGCCTCTCGCACTGACGTCCTATACGTATAGGACGGCAGCGCGACAGTTGCCGAGCCTGCCCGAAGATTCACGAGTGTACTGCGCTCGGTATATGCCGGCGCAGTATTCAAACTCGTGGAGGGAAGGACGCGAGGACGCCGCAGAAGGACGCCGGACCCGCCGAAGAGGACACCGGACCCGCCGAAGAGGACACCGGACCCGCCGAAGAGGACACCGGACCCGCCGCAGAAGGACACCGGACCCGCCGAAGAGGACACCGGACCCGCCGCAGAAGGACACCGGACCCGCCGAAGAAGGAGGCTGGACCCGCCGAAGAGGACTCCCGAACCCGCAGAAGGACGCCGGACCCGACGAGGCTGCCGATGGACGCCGCGCAAGACACCAAAACTGTAAGTACAAAAAAACAAAAAAACTTTTTTTCCACAGGATTGGGGGCCACTTTAGGGGTGCGCGGTATACGCGGGAGCGCGTTATACCGCAATAAATACGGTACTTTAAGCATCATAACCATTAAAGGTTAATGGATCACAGATATAATGTGTGTGCGTCCGGGGGGGGGAGGGGGGGGGGCAAAATTCACCTTTGCCTTAGTTGGAAAAAATCCTTGCACCGGCCCTGCATAAAAGCAAAATGAGTTCACAAGGCCATCAATATATTCAAGGTCACAGAGGGGTAACCCCTCTTCATCAGAGCTCTGATTGGAATTGGAACAGTGGAAGCCTACTGGTCTCTGAGCACCAAATTTGAGCACAGATGTTTTTATTGCTTTGTGTGACAGCCAATCACAGGGATCACATGATCGGGAGCTCTGATTCCGCCTCCTGGCATTAACCACAAAATGGCTACAGGGTGGTCATCCAGTTGAGGTCCTCCCGATACCCTGCTCCCCAGCGTACCCTCAGGGGGGAGCGCTCTGTGATTAGTGTTTTCTTTAGGACACACTTAATCATAGATCGAGGTAAAGGGCCAATCACAGTGGCCCTTTATCATATGATCAGCTGTGTCCAATTACATACCAGTTATCGGCATTTCTCTTTCCTCAGCACTGTCGCTGTGTGAGGAAAGGAAAGCCAATAACCAGCTTTCCTGTGACAGCACACATTTACAATGATAATTAGTGCAGCCCCATCAGTGCCAGTCAGTGCAGCATATCAGTGCCCATCAGTACCACCTGATCAGTTCCCATCAGTACAGCCTCATCAGTGCCGCCTCATCAGTGCCCATCAATGCAGCCTATCATTGCCCATCAGCGCAGCCTCATCGGGGCCCATCAGTGCAGCCTCATCAAGGTCCATCAGTGCAGTCACATCAGCGCATATAATTTCACAACACATCACATTTTTCGCCTTACCAAAACAAGATTGGACTTGGTGGGCCAGATTCAGAAAGACTGGCGCATTTTTAGGCGGGCGTAGCGCATCTCATATACGCTACGCCGCAGTAAAGTTAGAGAGGCGAGTACCGTATTCAGAAAGAACTTGCGCCCTAAGTTACGGTGGCGTAGCGTAAATGGGCCAGCATAAGCCCGCCTAATTCAAATTGGGGGCCCGAACGAACGGCGCATGCGCCGTCTGTGGACGTATCCCAGTGCGCATGCTCAAAATCGCGTCGGATAGAATGCCTAAGATACGTTGAACACTGCCTACGACGTAAACGTAACTTACGCACAGCCCTATTCACGTACGACTTACGTAATTTTCGACGGGTGTTCCGACGTCCATACGTTAACATGGCTTTATGAGGGGTAAATTTACGCCGGTCGTACGCCTTACGTAAACAGCGTATAGTAATGCGCCGGGTGCAAGTACGTTTGTGAATCAGCATATCTTGCTCATTTGCATATTCGACGCGTAAATCAACGGAAGCGCCCCTAGCGGCCAGCGTAAATATGCACCTAAGGCCCCGTACACACCATAGAATCCATCCGCTGAAAAATCTCAGCGGATCGGTTTCAGCGGATAGATCCCCTGGTGTGTACATTCCCGCGGATATTTATCCGCGGGAATTTCCCAATTCCAGCAGATAAAAATTTGTTAGCATGCTAACAAATCTATCCGCTGGAATCGGCTCCCGCGGATCAATCCGGTGGTCTGTACAAACTCACCGGATCAATCCGTCCGAAGGGATCCCCCGCATGCGTCGTAATGATTCGACGCATGCGTGGTATCCCTTTTATGACAGCGGCGCGCACGTCGCCGCGTCATCATCGCGGCAACGGCGCGACACGTCATCGCGAGGGGATTTCGGCGCGGAGTTCGATCCGATGGTGAGTACACTCCATCGGATCAAAATCCGTGGAAATCCTCGAGAGGATTTATCCGTGGATACGGTCCGGCGGACCGTATCCGCGGATCAATCCTATCGTGTGTACTAGGCCTTAGATACGACGGCGTAGGAGACTTACGTCGGTCGTATTAAGCCAAAATTCAGGCGTAACTTGTTTTAAGAATACCGCACATAGATACGATGGCGCGTCTTTTAACTTACGCGGCGTATCAATAGATACGCCGGCGTAAAACGTTCCTGAATCTGGCCCTAAATATTTTCATTTGAGCTAAAAATAAATACAAAAATACATACATGTACAGCAATCATTTAGTAAATAGGAAAGATTACTTAATATTGTGGAACACAAATAGTATCTGACCCATTATTTTACTGCAGGAACCAAACCACACAAAAATCTGATTTTGATAAATAGAAGGCTCCATGCCAAGATCTAAATTAATATTTAATGACTTTCTGAGAAGCGGCAACGAGCCAAGAACAAACCCTCATTACAGAACCAGCCCTAATTCTACAAGAATCGTATTGCCAAATGTTCCCCCTTCTAATTCCAGAACAATAGGGATGAGCAGCTATTAACGGCATTCAATGCTGTGGAGGGGACGGCTGGAATAATCAGCGTCAACCTCACATTCCCAACAACCTGAAATGTGTAACAGTAGTAACGACTCCCTAATCTCATCATCATGGGGAAAAAGTGAGTTCTACACAACTGTCAGAACTTCCAAAGGCTCATTAATAAAGGCGCAAGAAATTCCTCCGGTGCAATCTTGATTAGCGCAAGGCTGTAGAGCAAATATAATTGTTCAGAGAAAACAGAATCTTTTCAATACAGTTTTGTAACACATTTTCGCAACAAATAAAGTGTGATATAAAAAGCAAAGTTAAAATGTATCCAAAGCCAAAACTTTTTTTTCATTATGTTTTTTTTTTTTTTTTGGATGGTGTAGAAAATGGAAACCCCTGTTAGGTATTTTTTTCTGCTGTCCCATGAGGGCATTTTCCATGCACTTGCTGTCCAACGCTCTACAACAGGGGTCTCAAACTCAAATTACCCGAGGGCCACAAGACAAGTTTTCATATCCCATGGGGGGCCGCATGCAAACTTTCAAACTTCAAAAACAGTACTGGTGTCAGCGACCGCATTATTAACCCCCAGCTCTGTGTCAGTGGACGCATTATTAACCCCTAGTATTGGTGTCAGCAAACAAATTATTAACCCTGACCACTGCGCTGCACATGGACCACTACACTGAACACTACACCGCACACTGACCATTACACTGCACACTGACCACTACACTACACACTGACTACTACGCTGCACACTGACCACTACACTGCACACTAACTACTACACTGCATACTGACCACTAAACTACACAATGACCACTACACTACACAATGACCACTACACTGCACACGGACCACTACACACTGAACACTACACTACACACTGACTACTACGCTGCACACTGACCACTACACTGCACACTAACTACTACACTGCATACTGACCACTAAACTACACAATGACCACTACACTACACAATGACCACTACACTGCACACGGACCACTACACACTGAACACTACACTACACACTGACTACTACGCTGCACACTGACCACTACACTGCATACTAACTACTACACTGCATACTGACCACTAAACTACACAATGACCACTACACTACACAATGACCACTACACTGCACACGGACCACTACACACTGAACACTACACTACACACTGACTACTACGCTGCACACTGACCACTACACTGCACACTAACTACTACACTGCATACTGACCACTAAACTACACAATGACCACTACACTACACAATGACCACTACACTGCACACGGACCACTACACTGCACACGGACCACTACACACTGACCACTACACTACACACTGACCACTACACTGTCGACAGACCACTACACTGCCGACAGACCACTACACTGCACACTGACCACTCACCATCAGGGCACAGCACATCAGAGTACAGCACATCAAGGCACAGAGCCCAGCAAATCAGGGCACAGCACATCAGGGCACAGCACATAAGGGTACAGGGCACAGCACATCAGGGTACAGGGCACAGCACATCAGGGTACAGGACTCAGTGCACATCAGGGTACAGAGCCCAGCACATCAGGGTACAAAGCCCAGCACATCAGGGTGTACAGCACATCAGGGTACAAGGCACATCACGGTACAGGGCACAGCACATCAGAGCACAGCACATAGGGGTACAGCACAACAGGCCACATCAGGGTACAGGGCACGGCACATCAGGACAGGGCATATCAGGACAAGGCACATGGCACATCGGGGTACAGGACATGGCACATCAGGGCACAGAACATCAGGACAGGGCACATGGCACATCAGGGTACAAAGCCCAGCACATCAGGGTACATGGGGCACATGGCACATTGGGGCACATCAGGGTACATGGGCCACATCAGGGCACATCAGGGTACATGGGGCACAATCAGAGCACATCAGGGCACATGGGGCACATTAGGGCACATGAGAGTACACCAGGGCACATAAGGGCACATGAGAGCACATCAGGGCACAATCAGGGAACATGGGGCACACCAGGGAACATGGGGCACATGAGAGCACATGGGGTACAGCACATCAGGACAGGGCACATGGCACATCAGGGTACAGGGCACAGGGTACCTTGGTGTACAGAGCCCAGCACATCAGGGTACATGAGGCACATCAGGGTACATTGGGCACATTGGGGTACATGGGGCACATCAGGGTACATGGGGCACATGGGACACAATCAAAGCACATCAGGGCACAATCAGGGCACATGAGAGCACATCAGGGCACATGCGAGCACATCAGGGCACATCAGGGCACATGAGAGCACATCAGGGCACATGAGAGCACATCAGGGCACATGAGGGCACATGAGAGCACATGAGAGCACATCAGGGCACATGAGAGCACATCATGGCACATGAGAGCACATCAGGGCACATGAGAGCACATCAGGGCACATGGGAGCACATCAGGGCACATGGGAGCACATCAGGGCACATGAGAGCACATCAGAGCACATCAGGGCACATGAGAGCACATGAGGGCACATGAGAGCACATCAGGGCACATGAGAGCACATCAGGGCACAGGTCAGCGTTTACTTGTTGTTTTCTTCAAATGCAGAGTAGCGCAGAAAGCGTCTGTCATAAGTTCACTTTTCTCTCATGTCACGCTGCTACTCCCCGGCGGCCCCTCCTCTCTTCTCGTCCATGCCGGATGATGTCACAAGCAAATGGGGATGGACGAGAAGAGAGGAGGGGCCACCGGGGAGTAGCAGCGTGACATGAGAGAAAAGTGAACTTATGACAGACGCTTCCTGCGCTACTCTGCATGCATCTCGATCTAGACTTCCGCGGCACCCCCCCACCCTGCCTGCGGGCCATTTATAACCGGTCCGCGGGCTGCAAATGGCCCGCAGGCCGGTACTTTGAGACCCCTGCTCTACAAAGTAAGAAGAAATCACCTCTTAAAGGGGTTGTAAAGGTAAATGTTTTTCACCTTAATGCATTCTATGCATTAAGGTGAAAAAACATCTGTGTATTAGCCCCCCCCCCCGAGCCTCCCTTTACTTACCTGACCCTTCGAAAGTCCCACGCCGTGAACGCGCTGGCTTCTGGGCCATCGTCCCGGCTCATTCATTGGTTGATTGAAAGCAGCCATTCACATCCAATGACGCGGCACGCCGGGGGCGGGGCTGAGTGATACAGTGAGCTGTATCACGGGAGCGCGCCCACAAGTAGTGTTGCTCACGAATATTCGCATTGCGAATATTCGACTCGAATATAGCATATTCGAGAAATCGCGCTATATTTCGAAATTCGCGGTGAATATTCGCAATTCCGAATATTCGATTTTTTACAATTTTTTTTTTGAATCAGATCACATCCTAGATATCTCCATCGACGTCTAAAAGCATTGCTGGTATCATTAGAGACCCTGGGCCGAGTAGCTGAAGCGTTCATTGAATTTTCCAGAAAGATCGCAATGCGATTATTCGGCAAACGCAATATCGCGCGATTACTTTCCTCGCCCCGATCTTCCGCATCAGAGCGATTTTTACAGTTTCATTTTTAAAACAGATCACATCCTAGTGATCTCCATAGACGTCTGAAAGCATTGCTGGTATGATTAGAGCCATTGGGCCGAGTAGCTGAAGCGATCATTTTATATTGCCGAATATTCGCAATGCGAATATTCGGCAATAGGAATATTGCGCGATTATTTGCTCCGCCCTTTTGCATCAGAGCCAATCAGAGTTCTCCTTCCACACTCGTCACAGGTTAGCAACCAATAGGAACCTGCCTGCATGGACATTATATAAGCTCACTCCCAGCACCATTTCATTGCAGATTCAGAAGCTGGCTATAGAGTGTGGAGGCTGTTTCTGTGTTCCTGGTTTCCTGTGTCTTTGTTCTTGATTGATTTAGATCATCACCAGCATTGCTATTTAGTGATTCCAGTGGATCTTTTCCAGTATATCAACTGCTTTTTTCAAAGCAATAGACCCAAGAGCTTTTTTCAAAGCTACGTTTTGTGCTGTTTTGTGCTGTTTTTTTCATTTGTGTTACTGTTTGATCCTGCAATCCTCCCTGTTCAGTTATATTTGCAAGAGATTTCAGAACACGTTTTGCTGAGCTTTATAAAAGAGCTTTTCTAAAAGCTAAGTTTTGTTCATCTTGTGTTACTGTTAGATCTTGCAGGTTCGCTGTTCAGTGATATTTGATAGGCATCTCAGTTCAAATTTTGTTTAGTTTTCCCTAAAGAGCTTTTATAAAAGCTAAGTTTTGTGTTCAGTTTAGTTAAATTTTGTGTAGTAAGTGTACACACTGTTAGTGTACATTTATTTCATCTAGCTTAGCTTAGTGTGTGTTTAGTGTCTGTGTTTTGTGTTTAAAAAAAAAAAAAAAAAAAAAAGTTAGTGTTTGTTTAGTGCTTTTTTTTTTTTTCTTTAATTTTGTAGTCCTTGTCTGGTGTACTACTTTTCTTATAGTTTAGTAGCTGTCTGTGTACGTCTTTGTCTGCGTGCCTGTCTTGTAAAAAAAACACAAAAACACATTTTGTTCACATTTTCCCCCCCAATAAAGTTTAACCCCCCCACACACATATCAGCAATAATGAGCGGCATCCGTGGCCGTGGCAGCAGGGGTAGGGGAGTTACTCCCAGTGCTGGATCGCTGCCAGCACGGGGTACCTCTCGTGCCCCTACTAGTGGTAGAGGATCGGGTGCAAGGGGAGTACGCCTGATCCGGGAGTTCTTCCCATCGGGCAGCCGCCCGATATTGCCATCTCAGGCTCAAGTAGTGGTGGACTACATGGGGCACAGCAGTGCCACTGAGTCGTCGGTCCCGACTCACAGTAGTACCACCATTACACCGTTGCCTGTACTACCCCCCCCCAGCCCCCAAGAGTCCAGCATCTTACTGTTCGACAGCGACAGTGATAGGGATCTCTTGGGGGAGGCCATGCATCAGGCAGACCTCCAGCTCTGTCCTGATGGTCAGGACCTTTTTGAAGGGATGGATGAGGAGGATGGGATACCTGCTGGCAGTATCCCAGAGACATCCCTTCAAACTGGTGCTGCTGTTTTGGTGCAGGAAACAGCAGCACCTAGTCAGACCCAGGCGTGGGTGAGGGGACAGCGGAGCCAGGCTAGAGGCTCCATGTCACGTGGTTCCCTCAGACCAACACATCTCAGCCCTTGGTCTGACATCTCTGGGGGCGAAGAGGGTGACCCATCATGGTTGCCATCTGACGCGTCGGCTCACTACGTCAGTGACGACGGGGAAGGTAGGCACCCTGGTGAAACGGTGCGCCAGGTCACCACCAGGGAGACCATCGTCAGGGTCTCCACTGGTGATGGCAGCAGGAGGTGTCAGGAGGAGGAGCAGCAGCAGCAGCAGCAGCAGCAGGCAGCTCCACCTGTGCGCACCGAATCCCAGCAGGTGCAAGTAAGCGTCACCCCATCTGACAGGAGGGCGGTGCTGAAGTCACCTGTCTGGAATTTCTTTACCCTGGTGGCAGACAACCCTACCGTGGCCATCTGCCGGATTTGTAAAGTGAGGGTGAAGAGAGGGAAGTGTTTGGCTCGGGTGGGTACCACAGCCCTGAACCAGCACCTGAGGATAAACCACTGGGCGTTGTATGACGAGATGAAGCGTGGTGGTGGTAGCAGCGCCACCACCACAAGTGAGCAGGGTACAGCAGCCCCTGCCACATCTTCATCTGTTTCCAGCAGGTCATGCCCCCCCGCTCCCTCTAGTAGAGGTACTGGTACCGGCAGCCAGACCTCTACTTCCACAGCACCCTCCACGTCTGTGTCCCGCACTGCCGTCCGGCGCCAGGCGTCGATTTCAGACGCCTTTGACCGCACCACTCCCTTCCCCCCTGGAGACCGACGTGTGCGTTCCCTCAATGGGCTCCTGGCAAGGGTTATTGCCCAACATCTGCTGCCCTTCAACATAGTTGACAGCAACCCCTTCAGGCAGATGTTGGAGCAGGCCCAACCCCAATGGCGTGTCCCCAGCCGCCATTTCTTTGCCAGGACTGGTGTCCCTGCCCTACACCAGCACATTGTGCAGAATGTAACCCTGTCGCTGGATCACGCTGTCAGCGACAGGGTTCATCTGACAATGGATGGCTGGACCAGCAGGCATGGGCAGGGACGCTACATCAGCTTCACGGCCCATTGGGTTTCCCTCCGAGGCGTCGGTGAGGGATTGTCGGCAACCGATCTTGTGGTGCCGCCCCGGGGTGTCCAGGGGAGAACTGCTGGTCTCCCTCAAGCCACTGTCTCCGCAGCTGCTGAGCCTCCCAGCAAGCGCCCCCGTAGCTACTCAAGTGTGGGGCACGTGCGCTGTCAGGCCGTGCTCCAGCTTGTTAGTTTAGGGGACCGGAGACACACTGCAGAAGAAGTGCTGAAAGCACTTCAAGCTCAGGTCCAGAAGTGGCTGACACCCCGAAGGCTCCAGCCAGGTATGGTTGTCTGCGATAACGGCAGCAACCTACTCGCCGCCCTCCATGCTGGCAGTCTGACGCACGTGCCCTGTCTGGCACATGTCCTCAACCTGGTGGTGCAGAAGTTCCTGCGCACTTATCCAGGGTTGAGTGACATTGTGGCAAAGGCGCGTAGGATTGCCAGCCACTTCAGGCGCTCCCCAACCGCTACCGCGTCCCTGTCCAAATTGCAGCGGAAGTACAATCTGCCCCTTCACAGGCTGATTGTGGACAGTGTGACGCGGTGGAACTCCACCCTCCACATGCTGAAGAGGTTGTGGGAGCAGCAAAGGGCGGTGAGGGAGTACCTGATGGAACTAGGCACTCAGAGGGCTTCACCACAACTCCCTTTCATCGCCTGTGCGCAGTGGGGGCAGATAAACCAGGTCTGCCAAGTGTTGTCCTCCTTCGAGCAGGCGACCAAGATGGTCAGCAGTGAGCAAATTGGCCTCAATAGCGTGCTGCCAATACTGTTCATGCTGGAGAGGACACTAGATCGCCTGCTCGAGGCTGGGGAGAGTGCCTTGGTGGAGCAGGAGGAGTCAGCAATGCTCCACCGAGACCAGGGCCAGGACCAGGAGGAGGAGGAGGAGGAGGAGGATGATGATGAAGAGGAGGAGGAGGTGGTTGCTGGTGTCGTCCCGGAGTCAGGGCCTGGTCAGGAGGGAGAGCCGGTGTTGGGGGCACCGATAGTCCGGGGGTTGGGCATGTCTGAGTTTGACCAGCAGCGCCTCAGGGAAGAAGAGTCGCACCTCATTCACCTGGCCAGCATTGAGGAGTCACAGCGGGCTGTGCTCTTCCCCATGGCTGCCCACATGCTGAGATGCCTCAGGAGGGACCCCCGGGTTAAGACCATCAAGACGAGGGATGATTTCTGGATGGCCACCCTTTTGGATCCCAGGTGCAAGGGGAAACTGGAGCAGTTCATCCCAGCCAGCCGGAGGCAGCACCGGATGGAGGAACTGCAGGCAGCCATTGTCAGACGGTTGGAGCAGGCAACTCCCCGGCCTCCAGTTGTCCCCCCTCATCTCACCCAGCAGGTGGCTGCACCCAGCTGCAGCCGAGCAGGGGACCTAATGGAAGAGATGAGGATGTTCTTCCAAACCGAGCGACCCAGTACCACCACCAGCAGCAGCAGCAGTCACCACCAGCGGCTGGCCCACATGGTGGCAGACTACATGGCGTCCGTCGGTGCTTCTGACAGTATGAGCACCGACGACCCCATGGAGTACTGGGTTGCCAGATTGGACACCTGCCGCGAGCTCGCTCAGTATGCGCTGGAGTTATTGTCTTGCCCCCCCTCCAGCGTACTATCTGAGCGGACATTCAGCGCGGCAGGTGGGGTGGTCACGGACAAGAGGACCCGTCTCTCCACAGACTCCGTGGACAGACTCACATTCATAAAGATGAATGAGTCCTGGATCGGCGGTGACTTTCTGGCACCCGTCGTCGGTTCAGGGCGCTGAAGGGTCCCTTGCCATGCATTCCCTGATGAAGCCCCGGACCTGATGTATTTACAGTGCTGAATATAACTATTTTAACATCAGAGAAAATCAATGTTAATATTTGGTAGAGTAGGCTTTCTTTGCAATTACAGCGGTCAAACCTTTCTTGTAGTTTTACACCAGCTTTGCACACACTGGAGGAGGGATTTTGGCCCACTCCTCCACACAGATCTTCTCTACATCAGTCAGGTTTCTGGGCTCTCGCTGAGAAACACGGAGTTTGAGCTCCCTCCAAAGATTCTCTATTGGGTTTAGGTCTGGAGACTGGCTAGGCCACGCCAGAACCTTGATATGCTCCTTACAGAGCCAATCCTTGGTTATCCTGGCTGTGTGCTTTGGGTCATTGTCATGTTGGAAGACCCAGCCTCGACCCATCTTCAAAGCTCTAACTCAGGGAAGGAGGTTGTTGCCCAAAATCTTGCAATACATGGCCACGGTCATCCTCTCCTTAATACAGTGCAGTCACCCTGTCCCATGTGCAGAAAAACACCACCAAAGCATGATGCTACCACCCCCATGCTTCACATTAGGGATGGCGTTCTTGGCATGGTACTCATCATTATTCTTCCTCCGAACACGGTTAGTGAAATTATGATCAAAAAGTTATATTATAGTCTCATCTGACCACATGATTTTCTCCCATGACTCCTCTGGATCAGTCAAGACAATTATGTCAGCAGTTATTTCACACCCTATATACTCTTATTAATAATGCTGTTCATCATGGCACCTCCTGCCCATGTGATATGACTCTGTATCAACTACTACTGTTTATACTACTACTGCTGCTTCTGCTGCTGCTGCCGCCCAGTCAATACACCTATGTCAGCAGTTATTTCACACTCTATATACTCTTATTAAGACTGCTGTACATCATGGCAACTCCTGCCCATGTGATATGACTCTGTATCAACTACTACTGTTAATACTACTACTGCTGCTTCTGCTGCTGCTGCCGCCCAGTCAATACACCTATGTCAGCAGTTGTTTCACACTCTATATACTCTTATTCCTACTGCTGTTCATCATGGCAACTCCTGCCCATGTGATATGACTCTGTATCAACTACTACTGTTAATACTACTACTGCTGCTTCTGCTGCTGCTGCCGCCCAGTCAATACACCTATGTCAGCAGTTGTTTCACACTCTATATACTCTTATTCCTACTGCTGTTCATCATGGCAACTCCTGCCCATGTGATATGACTCTGTATCAACTACTACTGTTAATACTACTACTGCTGCTTCTGCCGCCCAGTCAATACACCTATGTCAGCAGTTGTTTCACACTCTATATACTCTTATTCCTACTGCTGTTCATCATGGCAACTCCTGCCCATGTGATATGACTCTGTATCAACTACTACTGTTAATACTACTACTGCTGCTTCTGCTGCTGCTGCCGCCCAGTCAATACACCTATGTCAGCAGTTGTTTCACACTCTATATACTCTTATTAATACTGCTGTTCATCATGGCAACTCCTGCCCATGTGATATGACTCTGTATCAACTACTACTGTTAATACTACTACTGCTGCTTCTGCTGCTGCTGCCGCCCAGTCAATACACCTATGTCAGCAGTTGTTTCACACTCTATATACTCTTATTCCTACTGCTGTTCATCATGGCAACTCCTGCCCAAGTGATATGACTCTGTATCAACTACTACTGTTAATACTACTACTGCTGCTGCTGCCGCCCAGTCAATACACCTATGTCAGCAGTTGTTTCACACTCTATATACTCTTATTCCTACTGCTGTTCATCATGGCAACTCCTGCCCAAGTGATATGACTCTGTATCAACTACTACTGCTAATACTACTACTGCTGCTGCTGCTGCTGCTGCTGCTGCTCAGTCAAGACAACTATGTCAAAAGTAATTTCCCACTCTATATACTCCTATTACCACTGCTGTTCATCATGGCACCTCCTGCCCAAGTGATATGACTCTGTATCTACTACTACTACTACTGCTGCTGCTGCTCAGTCAAGACACCTATGTAAAAAGTTAATTCCCACTCTATATATACTCCTATTACCACTGCTGTTCACTGATACCACTGATAGTTAATTTATCCATTAACTACCCCCATTTGTGAGGGTCGGGGTTTTCCTTTAAAGTCCCATGCAAATCAATGGAAAATGTATGTTCCCACATAACTTCTGTACGCCTGGAGATATTTCAATAATACCCGCTATACATATTACTTATATGCCAAATAAAAATATATAACAGTTAAATTAACCCTTACCAACACCCTTATATAAAAGATGGGTATATTTATATTACTATGATTTTCCTCCCCAAAAGGTTAAGATAGGAAGACCGGGCAACGCCGGGTATTCAGCTAGTAATAGTATAAAATGTTTGACGAGATGAAGCGTGGTGGTGGTAGCAGCGCCACCACCACAAGTGAGCAGGGTACAGCAGCCCCTGCCACATCTTCATCTGTTTCCAGCAGGTCATGCCCCCCCGCTCCCTCTAGTAGAGGTACTGGTACCGGCAGCCAGACCTCTACTTCCACAGCACCCTCCACGTCTGTGTCCCGCACTGCCGTCCGGCGCCAGGCGTCGATTTCAGACGCCTTTGACCGCACCACTCCCTTCCCCCCTGGAGACCGACGTGTGCGTTCCCTCAATGGGCTCCTGGCAAGGGTTATTGCCCAACATCTGCTGCCCTTCAACATAGTTGACAGCAACCCCTTCAGGCAGATGTTGGAGCAGGCCCAACCCCAATGGCGTGTCCCCAGCCGCCATTTCTTTGCCAGGACTGGTGTCCCTGCCCTACACCAGCACATTGTGCAGAATGTAACCCTGTCGCTGGATCACGCTGTCAGCGACAGGGTTCATCTGACAATGGATGGCTGGACCAGCAGGCATGGGCAGGGACGCTACATCAGCTTCACGGCCCATTGGGTTTCCCTCCGAGGCGTCGGTGAGGGATTGTCGGCAACCGATCTTGTGGTGCCGCCCCGGGGTGTCCAGGGGAGAACTGCTGGTCTCCCTCAAGCCACTGTCTCCGCAGCTGCTGAGCCTCCCAGCAAGCGCCCCCGTAGCTACTCAAGTGTGGGGCACGTGCGCTGTCAGGCCGTGCTCCAGCTTGTTAGTTTAGGGGACCGGAGACACACTGCAGAAGAAGTGCTGAAAGCACTTCAAGCTCAGGTCCAGAAGTGGCTGACACCCCGAAGGCTCCAGCCAGGTATGGTTGTCTGCGATAACGGCAGCAACCTACTCGCCGCCCTCCATGCTGGCAGTCTGACGCACGTGCCCTGTCTGGCACATGTCCTCAACCTGGTGGTGCAGAAGTTCCTGCGCACTTATCCAGGGTTGAGTGACATTGTGGCAAAGGCGCGTAGGATTGCCAGCCACTTCAGGCGCTCCCCAACCGCTACCGCGTCCCTGTCCAAATTGCAGCGGAAGTACAATCTGCCCCTTCACAGGCTGATTGTGGACAGTGTGACGCGGTGGAACTCCACCCTCCACATGCTGAAGAGGTTGTGGGAGCAGCAAAGGGCGGTGAGGGAGTACCTGATGGAACTAGGCACTCAGAGGGCTTCACCACAACTCCCTTTCATCGCCTGTGCGCAGTGGGGGCAGATAAACCAGGTCTGCCAAGTGTTGTCCTCCTTCGAGCAGGCGACCAAGATGGTCAGCAGTGAGCAAATTGGCCTCAATAGCGTGCTGCCAATACTGTTCATGCTGGAGAGGACACTAGATCGCCTGCTCGAGGCTGGGGAGAGTGCCTTGGTGGAGCAGGAGGAGTCAGCAATGCTCCACCGAGACCAGGGCCAGGACCAGGAGGAGGAGGAGGAGGAGGAGGATGATGATGAAGAGGAGGAGGAGGTGGTTGCTGGTGTCGTCCCGGAGTCAGGGCCTGGTCAGGAGGGAGAGCCGGTGTTGGGGGCACCGATAGTCCGGGGGTTGGGCATGTCTGAGTTTGACCAGCAGCGCCTCAGGGAAGAAGAGTCGCACCTCATTCACCTGGCCAGCATTGAGGAGTCACAGCGGGCTGTGCTCTTCCCCATGGCTGCCCACATGCTGAGATGCCTCAGGAGGGACCCCCGGGTTAAGACCATCAAGACGAGGGATGATTTCTGGATGGCCACCCTTTTGGATCCCAGGTGCAAGGGGAAACTGGAGCAGTTCATCCCAGCCAGCCGGAGGCAGCACCGGATGGAGGAACTGCAGGCAGCCATTGTCAGACGGTTGGAGCAGGCAACTCCCCGGCCTCCAGTTGTCCCCCCTCATCTCACCCAGCAGGTGGCTGCACCCAGCTGCAGCCGAGCAGGGGACCTAATGGAAGAGATGAGGATGTTCTTCCAAACCGAGCGACCCAGTACCACCACCAGCAGCAGCAGCAGTCACCACCAGCGGCTGGCCCACATGGTGGCAGACTACATGGCGTCCGTCGGTGCTTCTGACAGTATGAGCACCGACGACCCCATGGAGTACTGGGTTGCCAGATTGGACACCTGCCGCGAGCTCGCTCAGTATGCGCTGGAGTTATTGTCTTGCCCCCCCTCCAGCGTACTATCTGAGCGGACATTCAGCGCGGCAGGTGGGGTGGTCACGGACAAGAGGACCCGTCTCTCCACAGACTCCGTGGACAGACTCACATTCATAAAGATGAATGAGTCCTGGATCGGCGGTGACTTTCTGGCACCCGTCGTCGGTTCAGGGCGCTGAAGGGTCCCTTGCCATGCATTCCCTGATGAAGCCCCGGACCTGATGTATTTACAGTGCTGAATATAACTATTTTAACATCAGAGAAAATCAATGTTAATATTTGGTAGAGTAGGCTTTCTTTGCAATTACAGCGGTCAAACCTTTCTTGTAGTTTTACACCAGCTTTGCACACACTGGAGGAGGGATTTTGGCCCACTCCTCCACACAGATCTTCTCTACATCAGTCAGGTTTCTGGGCTCTCGCTGAGAAACACGGAGTTTGAGCTCCCTCCAAAGATTCTCTATTGGGTTTAGGTCTGGAGACTGGCTAGGCCACGCCAGAACCTTGATATGCTCCTTACAGAGCCAATCCTTGGTTATCCTGGCTGTGTGCTTTGGGTCATTGTCATGTTGGAAGACCCAGCCTCGACCCATCTTCAAAGCTCTAACTCAGGGAAGGAGGTTGTTGCCCAAAATCTTGCAATACATGGCCACGGTCATCCTCTCCTTAATACAGTGCAGTCACCCTGTCCCATGTGCAGAAAAACACCACCAAAGCATGATGCTACCACCCCCATGCTTCACATTAGGGATGGCGTTCTTGGCATGGTACTCATCATTATTCTTCCTCCGAACACGGTTAGTGAAATTATGATCAAAAAGTTATATTATAGTCTCATCTGACCACATGATTTTCTCCCATGACTCCTCTGGATCAGTCAAGACAATTATGTCAGCAGTTATTTCACACCCTATATACTCTTATTAATAATGCTGTTCATCATGGCACCTCCTGCCCATGTGATATGACTCTGTATCAACTACTACTGTTTATACTACTACTGCTGCTTCTGCTGCTGCTGCCGCCCAGTCAATACACCTATGTCAGCAGTTATTTCACACTCTATATACTCTTATTAAGACTGCTGTACATCATGGCAACTCCTGCCCATGTGATATGACTCTGTATCAACTACTACTGTTAATACTACTACTGCTGCTTCTGCTGCTGCTGCCGCCCAGTCAATACACCTATGTCAGCAGTTGTTTCACACTCTATATACTCTTATTCCTACTGCTGTTCATCATGGCAACTCCTGCCCATGTGATATGACTCTGTATCAACTACTACTGTTAATACTACTACTGCTGCTTCTGCTGCTGCTGCCGCCCAGTCAATACACCTATGTCAGCAGTTGTTTCACACTCTATATACTCTTATTCCTACTGCTGTTCATCATGGCAACTCCTGCCCATGTGATATGACTCTGTATCAACTACTACTGTTAATACTACTACTGCTGCTTCTGCCGCCCAGTCAATACACCTATGTCAGCAGTTGTTTCACACTCTATATACTCTTATTCCTACTGCTGTTCATCATGGCAACTCCTGCCCATGTGATATGACTCTGTATCAACTACTACTGTTAATACTACTACTGCTGCTTCTGCTGCTGCTGCCGCCCAGTCAATACACCTATGTCAGCAGTTGTTTCACACTCTATATACTCTTATTCCTACTGCTGTTCATCATGGCAACTCCTGCCCATGTGATATGACTCTGTATCAACTACTACTGTTAATACTACTACTGCTGCTTCTGCTGCTGCTGCCGCCCAGTCAATACACCTATGTCAGCAGTTGTTTCACACTCTATATACTCTTATTCCTACTGCTGTTCATCATGGCAACTCCTGCCCAAGTGATATGACTCTGTATCAACTACTACTGTTAATACTACTACTGCTGCTGCTGCCGCCCAGTCAATACACCTATGTCAGCAGTTGTTTCACACTCTATATACTCTTATTCCTACTGCTGTTCATCATGGCAACTCCTGCCCAAGTGATATGACTCTGTATCAACTACTACTGCTAATACTACTACTGCTGCTGCTGCTGCTGCTGCTGCTGCTCAGTCAAGACAACTATGTCAAAAGTAATTTCCCACTCTATATACTCCTATTACCACTGCTGTTCATCATGGCACCTCCTGCCCAAGTGATATGACTCTGTATCTACTACTACTACTACTGCTGCTGCTGCTCAGTCAAGACACCTATGTAAAAAGTTAATTCCCACTCTATATATACTCCTATTACCACTGCTGTTCACTGATACCACTGATAGTTAATTTATCCATTAACTACCCCCATTTGTGAGGGTCGGGGTTTTCCTTTAAAGTCCCATGCAAATCAATGGAAAATGTATGTTCCCACATAACTTCTGTACGCCTGGAGATATTTCAATAATACCCGCTATACATATTACTTATATGCCAAATAAAAATATATAACAGTTAAATTAACCCTTACCAACACCCTTATATAAAAGATGGGTATATTTATATTACTATGATTTTCCTCCCCAAAAGGTTAAGATAGGAAGACCGGGCAACGCCGGGTATTCAGCTAGTAATAGTATAAAATGTTTTCGGTTATTATTAAGCTAGATGTGTTGATGTTGATGTGTTAGATGTGAAGTTAGATGTGTTTAAAAACTAACAATTTCAATAAGAAATGAAACCTTTGCAAAATATAACAATTTTTATTAAAAAAAAAAAAAAAAAAATTAAGACATCAACTTCTGCAGCTCTGTCACCTCATCCATGGTTTTCGCCATTTGTTGCACCAGCTGCTGATTTTGGCGCGTCAAAAAAAGGATCTGCTGCTCATTTGCCAGTACTCTCTGCGTCATGTTTTTCATGGCAGCCTGTTTCCCCTTGAGCTTTTTTATAACTGTTAGGATATAAGAAAAAAACATTTGGATTTCAAAGACCGTTACGAAAGATTATTTTCAGCCATAAAAATAATAAAGTCTGACTTAAGAGACTCTATGAAAGAGGATCTGGATGGAGCTGCGGTGGCTCAACGCGATTGGCACTGCGCTGACAAGCCATTCACCTCTGCAGCTAGAGGTTCGGATCCCGGTCTCGGCTTCATGTGAATTGAGTTTGGTGGTCTCAGCCCGGCTCCCGGTGGGTGTGCTATGCAAGGTAAGCCTGCGCTTAGTACGCTCACCCCCCTCCCACAAAAACCACCACACCTACACACACACTCTAAATTGGGTTAAGACACGCACTTTGACCACGCGGTCTCTAAAAGAGAGGCGAAGGACTAATGGGGCTGGTTGAGTGGGCTAATCCTCTCACTCCCTTATAGGGAGTCCCTCTGCCCCGTTGGGCTTCAAAGCGGAGCAGGTAGGGCGGGCTGTGTGGGAGGACCCCCTCACACACCCGCCATTGCCACCTGGGGCATGGAGAAAGGTGGCAGATTGCCTCTGGGGGAGGCCTGCCTACTCCCAACTCCTGCAGTCCGGCTCCTCTCTCGAGTACACGCACAAAATACACTTTAAAAAAAAAAAAAAAAGAAAGAGGATCTGGCAGAGGCAATTCTCTTCCTTAGAACTCTACATTGCATTTATTTGCATTTGCTAAGCCTAGAACTACATTTCAAGATTAATATAAACCATTTCTAGGTTTTTCATATTTTTTTTTTGGTTCATTATAGATAAGCTTTGTTTTTGTTCTAAAACAGCCAAATAATGTGGTCTGTATTTTTGAACTGTTAAAGATCATGTTCCTGATGTTTAAGCCTGCTGCTACTATCCAGTCACTTAATTGTTTTCATTGTGTTTGTCTTTTGCTTAAACTGTGCAATACAGTAGACTGTTGGCTTCCCAGCCAGTAGTCCTGTGGTAGTTTGCGTTTCTTTCCCTCAAGGAATCTATAAAATACATTCGCATATTAATACAGAGGAGTCGGAGTCGGGGAGTCGGAGTCTGAAGTACATAAAACTGAGGAGTCGGAGTTGAAAAATTTATCTACCGACTCCACAGCCCTGCTTTAAATGCTGTCCATTTTTAGAGCTACATTTTATTGTTGAAATTTTATTAATATATGTGCACATATTTACCCTCCTGATTGATGGTATAATTAACCGTCTCATCCTGCTCCTCTTCCTCGTCACCCACTACTCCACCAGAAGTTTCGGGGGGGGGTGCAGCTCCTCCTCTTGCTCCTCCACAGGAACTGGGGGTGGTGATGTGGATGGCCCTGGCTGCTCCTCCTCATCCCTCTCCTCCTCTTCCACATCCTCCTCCTGCTCCTCCTCTGCGGCCTGTCGCCTTGTGCGCTTGGGGCGCACACTTGGTAGCGGAGCTCCTATAATAACACAATGTTCATATATTATAAAAATGTTTTCTAATGACGTATGCAAATTCTGTGTACTCTACTGTATTGTATATGAATACAAATTAATTTATATAGACAGTTAACCAATGGGTTAACCAACAGTAACCAACAGTTAACCAACCTCTGCAGCTAGGGGTTCGGATCCCGCTCTCGGCTACATGTGAATTGAGTTTGGTGGTCTCAGCTCGGCCCCCGGTGGGTGTGCTATGCGAGGTAAGCCTGCGCTTAGTATGCCCACCTCCCTCCCAGAAAAACCACCACACTTACACACGCACTCGCAATTGGGTTAACATGCACGCACTCTGACCATGCGGTCTCTAAAAAGAGAGGCGAAGGACTAACGGGGCTGGTTGAGCCGGCAAATCCTCTCACTCCCTTATAGGGAGTCCCTCTGCCCCGTTGGGCTTCGAAGCGGAGCAGGTAGGACGGTCTGTGTGGGAGGAACCCCTCACACCCGCCATTGCCACCCGGGGCATGGAGAAAGGTGGCAGATTACCTCTGGGGGAGGCCTGCCTACTCCCAACTCCTGCAGTCCGGCTCCTCTCTCGAGTACACGCACAAAATACACTTTAGGGGAAAAAAAACATAACTGTGACCAATAACTTACCAGGATGATATTTGTTCCGGATACGCCTGACCCGGTTCATCTGGCGCCTCTTTAGGTCGGACCACTTTTTGAGGATCGCCATGCGAGTGTGTTCTTCGCCTAGTTCCTCAATCAGGGAGCTTATAACTCCCTGTTTTTCTTGCTGCCTCCGCAGCTCATCGTATCCTGTTTCCAGGAACTTCTGCAAGATGAAGAACAAAGTATATTGTAATACTTCTGTTGACAGCCTTATGGATATATGACGTAAATGTATGCTATTCAACAATTGGAAGCATTCTCGCCTTATTAATCAATGACAGGGGTAACATGAAAGATTTTATATCCTGCCATTTCGGTCGCCACCTTTTTTGCATAAATATAGCAGCCATTATCATTTGCATAATTATGAATATATTATTAACAACACAGGATACACGTATAGGGGAGATATGCGTTGCTAACTCTTTTCCCTGTCAGGAGCCTAACGCCCCGGGGGGTCAGAGACGGGACCTTTTTCGGAGGACCACTGACGTATGTACCCGTCGCAGTTTTTTGTGATGTCACTCTTTAGGTGTGTGCACATTTTTCACTGCATCCGGGTGGAGTTTTTGGGTTGTGTTTTGCACGCCACAGGCTTTTCAACAGGAAAAAAACAGCTGGAGGCAGAATGGTTGCAAAACACTACGTGTTTGTTACTTAACTCTGGGTTTCAAGACCAGTCCACCTCCAGCTGTTGCAAAACTACTACTCCCATCAGCCACGGTCTGTCAGTGCATGCTAAGAATTTTACTTTTGCTGCATCTAGGGTGCCACAGTTTAGAGACCCGTGCATAAAGGCCTGAAAAATGGGGGCCTGCAGAACTTACAATACTAGAAGTGCCAGCATTCCCAGGCATGCTGGAAGTTGTAGTTCTGCAACATCTAAAGGGCAATATGTATTCGAACGTCCTTGGGCCTTGAGGACACTGAAGTCAGGACGTTCGCATACGTCCTATGTCCAAAAAATTTTTAAATTCATTATGCTAAATAACAAGGAAAAGTGCCTAAATACACATTTGCCAACCAGGGTGTCTGCAGCTGTCCAGGCATGCTGGGACTTGTAGTTTTGTAAAAGCAGGAGACACATTTTTTGTGAAATACTAATATATGATCATATATACTAACTTTTAAACTAGACTAAAATGCTGGGCTGGGCTGGGACTTGTAGTTTTGTAAAAGCAGGAGACACATTTTTGGTTAAATACTAATATCTGATCATATATACTAACTTTTAAACTAGACTTAAATGCAGTTGAAGATGATGAAATAACAGTGGTCAAAATACTTACACAAATCAGCAACTTTTCCTCAGACTTAGTGAAATTGCTTCCAACCATGTTGCTGTGTGATTGCGCTGCGATCATAAGTTGGAAACTGGCAAGGCTCCAGGAAATGGTCGCGTGTTGTTCGCGTGTTGATTGCGCTGCTTGGACCGAGATGGGTCCATATGGCTTCGGCTGTATGGACCACAGTAACTCTTTTCCCTGTCAGGAGCCTAGGAGCCTAACGCCCCGGGGGGTCAGAGACGGGACCTTTTCGGAGGACCACTGACGTATGCAACCGTCGCAGTTTTTTGTGATGTCACTCTTTAGGTGTGTGCAAATTTTTCCTTGCACCGGGTGGAGTTTTTGGGTTGTGTTTTGCACGCCACAGGCTTTTCAACAGAAAATAACCAGCTGGAGGCAGAATGGTTGCAAAACACTACGGGTTTGTTACCTAACTCTGGGTTTCAAGACCAGTCCACCTCCAGCTGTTGCAAAACTACTACTCCCATCAGCCACGGTCTGTCAGTGCATGCTAAGAATTTTACTTTTGCTGCATCTAGGGTGCCACAGTTTAGAGACCCGTGCATAAAGGCCTGAAAAATGTGGGCCTGCAGAACTTACAATACTAGAAGTGCCAGCATTCCCAGGCATGCTGGAAGTTGTAGTTCTGCAACATCTAAAGGGCAATATGTATTCGAACGTCCTTGGGCCTTGAGGACACTGAAGTCAGGACGTTCGCATACGTCCTATGTCCAATAAAATGTTAAATTCATTATGCTAAATAACAAGGAAAAGTGCCTAAATACACATTTGCCAACCAGGGTGTCTGCAGCTGTCCAGGCATGCTGGGACTTGTAGTTTTGTAAAAGCAGGAGACACATTTTTTGTGAAATACTAATATCTGATCATATATACTAACTTTTAAACTAGACTAAAATGCAGTTGAAGATGATGAAATAACAGTGGTCAAAATACTTACACAAATCAGCAACTTTTCCTCAGACTTAGTGAAATTGCTTCCCACCATGTTGCTGTAATATTGCGCTGCGATCATAAGTTGGAAACTGGCAAGGCTCCAGGAAATGGTCGCGTGTTGTTCGCGCAATTGCGCATGCGCGATCGAAAAATCGCAATCGCAATATGTATTTTGGTTAAAATATCATACATATTCGATTTCAGAGTGCTGCTACAGCAGTTTTCGAAATATCTGCAATAAATTTCGCATTCGCATGTTGCGATATTTCGATAAAATATCAGGAATATTCTGAGCCAATCAGAGCGCTCCTCCAGCATATCTCGAAATTGCGCAATAAATATCGCATTCGCATGTTGCGATATTTCGATAAAATATCAGGAATATTCTGAGCCAATCAGAGCGCTCCTCCAGCATATCTCGAAATTGCGCAATAAATATCGCATTCGCATGTTGCGATATTTCGATAAAATATCACGAATATTCTGAGCCAATCAGAGCGCTCCTCCAGCATATCTCGAAATTGCGCAATAAATATCGCATTCGCATGTTGCGATATTTCGATAAAATATCACGAATATTCTGAGCCAATCAGAGCGCTCCTCCAGCATATCTCGAAATTGCGCAATAAATATCGCATTCGCATGTTGCGATATTTCGATAAAATATCACGAATATTCTAAGCCAATCAGAGCGCTCCTACCGCAGTTATTAAAAAAATCGCAATTATTTTCGCATTCGCAATAGCGAAAAATCGCATTCAATTAATTTCGATAAAATATCACGAATATTCGAATTTAGCGAATATATCTCGAATATTCGAATATATATTCGAGATATATCGCGAAATCGAATATGGCATATTCTGCTCAACACTACCCACAAGCAGTCAACACCATGCGAACTCGCTCGCATTAAGGTGTTGAGTCCTTGCAGGGGGAGCCGAGACAGCCGCCGAGGGACCCCAGAAGACCAGGTTGGGGCCACTCTGTGCAAAACGAGCTGCACAGTGGAGGTAAGTATAGTATGTTTGTTATTTAGAGACGGTTCACACTTATGCCCCTTTCACACGGGTTGGATCAGTAATGATCCGCCTCCGTGTGTCCGTAAGCTCAGCGGGGATCGCTCCATTGATCCCCGCTGAGCCGGCGGCTGGCAGGGCGGTCCCCGCACACTGTGCAGGGACCGCCCTGTCTTTTCTCCGCTCTCCCCAATGGGGGATCGGATGAACACGGACCGTGTGTCCGTGTTCATCCGATCCAATTCGCAGACGGAAGAAAAAATTGTGTTTTCTTCTGTCCGCAAAATCGGATCTTTGCGGAGGCGGGTGATTACGGGTGTCAGCGGATGTTTATCCGCTGACACCCGCAATCACATAGGGACCAATGTATGTCCCTTTTTCATCCGCAAACGGATGGATGAAAAAGCGTATGTGAAAGGGGCCTTAGGCGGCACAACTTCGGGGGCGACTCGGCAAGGCGTCCTGAAGACGACTTCAGAGGCGACCTGCAAAACTACTTCTGTATAGAAGTCAATGCAGGTCGCCCCGAGCCGCCCCAGAAGTCGTACAGGAACCTTTTTCTAAGTCGGAGAGAACGATTCTATTGCATAGAACGGGACGCGAGTCGCCCCAGTGTGAACCGGCTCTCAAAGTGGTTGTGAAGGTGATTTATTTTTTTATTTTTTATAACAACCATCTCTATACTTCATGTACCTGTTCTGAAATTGCACAGTGCAACCCTAAACAGCTTTTTCTTATTTTCTTTCTTTCCTTCTTTCTTACTTGCATTGTTTTTTCTTTCTTTCTTTTTTTCTTCTTTCTATTTTTATATTTTTCTCCTTCTTTCTTTCATTTTTCTTCTTTCTTTCTTTTCTATATTTCTTTCTCTTTTTTGTTTCTTTCTTTCTTTCTTTCTTTCTTTCTTTCTTTCTTTCTTTCTTTCTTTCTTTCTTTCTTTCTTTCTTTCTTTCTTTTCCTTCTTTCTTTCTTTTCTTTATTTCTTTCTCTTCTATCTTTCTTTCTTTCTTTCTTTCTTTTCCTTCTTTCTTTCTTTTCTTTCTTTCTTTCTTTCTTTCTTTCTTTCTTTCTTTCTTTTCCTTCTTTCCTTTCTTTCTTTCTTTTTCTCTTTCTTTCTTTTCTTTCTTTCTCTTTTTTCTTTCTTTCTTTCTTTCTTTCTTTCTTTCTTTCTTTTTCTTTTCCTTCTTTCTTTCTTTTCTTTCTTTTCTTTCTCTTTTTTTTTCTTTCCCTTTTCTTTCTTTTTTCTTTCTTTTTATCTTTTTCTTTCTTTCTTTATTTCTTTCCTTTTCTTCTTTATCTTTTTTCTTTCTTTCTTTTTCTTCTTTATTTCTTTTTTCTCTTTCTTCTTTCTTTCTTCTCCTCCTTTCTTTCTTTTTTTTAATCTCTTTCTTTCTTTCTCTTTTTTTCTTTCTTTTTCCTTTCTTTCTTTTTTTTAATCTCTTTCTTTCTTTCTTACTTTCTTTCTTTCTTTCTCTTTTCTCTTTCTTTCTTTTTTTTCTCTCTTTTTTTCTTTTTTTTCCTTTCTTTCTTTTTTTTAATCTTTCTTTCTTCTCCTTCTTACTTTCTTTTTTTCTTTCTTCATTTTTTCTCTCTTTCTTTTTTCCTTTTTTTTTATCTTTTTCTTTCTGTCTTTTTCTTCTTTATTTCTTTCATTTTTCACTTTCTTTCTTTTTTCCTTTCTTTCTATCTTTTTTTAATCTCTTTCTTTCTTTCTTTCTTTCTTTCTTTTTTTCTTTCTTTCTTCCTTTCTTCTAACAAGTCCCCCTCTGATAGCTTTGGGCAGGTGACAGGTGATTGCCCGATATCTCCTATGCCCCTCTATTCAGCCTCGTTTCCACTGAGCGGATCGGTTCGGTACGGTTCGGTACGGTACGCTTTTTTGGGTGTTTCCATTATGAAAGCGTGCCATAAAAGCGACCCGAACCGATCCGCTCAGTGGAAACGAGGCATTAGACTGCTGATATCTCCCTTGCCCTCCAAAGCAGTTAACCAAGCACATATAATATAAAAAACAAAAAAAGGTTTGGGCAGCGAAAGGGTTAAACAAATGTTTAAACTCAATTAAAATTTCAAATCCTACTTAAAAGGAAATATTTAAAAAATGGGCCTTTTGGCAATGGCTTAATATTTAAGTAAAACCTGTTTTAAGAGTCATCGGGGGTATTACCGCAATGCATTGACCCAGTGCGACCTTCATAAACAGGTCCCGTCCATCGAGTGCACAAATGTTTCATTTTTTTTCCATGAAGATTGTTTGTCTAACATGGTCATCTGTTAATGGTTAGGTGTCCCGGTCCAAATAAAACACATAAGTGGGAAAATAGTCCCACAGAGGTCTCCCCAGCAATCTGCTTTATGTCGGCGCTGTTATATAATTTTCTGATGGTGGAAGGAGTAGAATGAAGAATGCGGAGAATGAGGGGTTGATTTCACAAGTATGTCAGGAGGCCTTGCCGTTCTGACTGGAATAATGTGTGTGTTTTTATACCGTAAAACAAAATAAAAAATAAAAAAATGTATCACTTCAGCCACGGAGCATTTGGCTGCCAAATGACCGGGCCACTTTTTGCGATTTGGCCCTGCGTCGATTTAAGTGACAATTGGGCGACGTGGCTCCCAAACAAAATGTACCAGTACGTCCTTTATTTCCCCACAAGTACAGCTTTCTTTTGGTGGTATTTGATCATCTCTGCTGTTTTTATTTTTTTGTGCTATAAACAAAAATAGAGCGACAATTTTGAAAAAAAAATCAATATTATGTACTTTTTACTATAATAAATATCCCCAATTTTAAAAAAAAAACAACAACTTTTTTCGCAGTTTAGGCCGATATGTATTCTTCTACATATTTTTGGTAAAAAAAATATGCAGTAAGCGTATATTAATTGATTTGCGCAAAAGTTAATGGGCCGGCGTAAGCCCGCATAATTCAAAGTAGCAAGGCAGTGGGCATGTTGTATTATAATGAAGCGTGAGGGGCGTGTCCTGGCTATGGAGGAGTGAGGACACGTGTGTCTGCCGCTCTGATTCACCGCCACACCTAACCTGAGCTACAAGAGAGGATTGCCTACCGTCTGTCCCCTGACATGTCGCAGAAGGTCCGGGCACCTCCGCAGACCCCTCGGGGAGACCGCTCGAGACAGGGACAGTTCGATTCCTTCCTCGTGGAGCCGACCAGAGGCGATGACCCGATCCCAGCTGCAACCGAGCTCCCCCGGGCCTTCTCCGTCGCTGGTGAGTGACCCGACAGCCCCGATCTCCCCGCATTCGCCCTCCTCTCTCCTGGGCCTCTCTGAAGAGCCTGACCCCCTGGAAGACGCAGACATCAGGCGCCATATTTGGGCCCTCCCCACCAAATGAGACCTGGAGCGCTTTGCAGACCGGGTTGAAAGGGCCCGGAAAGAGGATGTGGCCCTATTAAAGACGGACACTACCCATCTGGGCAATAGGGTAGAAACCCTGGAGCAGAGGCTAGAGGATGTGCTCCCAGTCATCTCGCAGCTACAGGAGAAATGTTCAGCTCAGAGCCATCAAATTGAGGCCTTGCTGTGTCATTTAGATGACATGGAGAACCGCAGCCGCAGGGCGAATATCAGGATAAGGGGCTTGCCTGAAGCGACCGGAGCTAGGGATATAACTCCTACATTGGAAGACATATTTAAAGACATTTTAGGCCTGCCTGCTACGGCTGCGGTGGAGATTGACCGCGCACACAGAGCACTTAAACCACCGTCGCAAGACGTGAACAACCCGCGAGATGTCATCTGCAAACTCCATAAATACACACTCAAGGACCGTATAATGCAGAAGATGAGGGGTAAAACCCATTACGATTTTGATGGTGCACGTCTGACATTTTACCAGGACATCTCAAGGCGCACCCTTATGCAGAGAAGGTTGCTGCGACCCCTTTTGGCGGCCTTACAAGACGCAGGCCTGACATACCGCTAGGGTTTCCCCTTCTATCTTCAGGCTACCAAAGATGGCAGAACTGTGACTCTACGCACGAAGGATGACTTGCCACACTTCCTTTCGTCTCTTGACCTGGACCCGGTGGACTTCCCGGACTGGCGGACGTCGTCGGAGGTCCCTACCGTTGCCCTCCCACCTTCGGGCCCCTGGCAAACGGCTAAACGCAGGAACCGCAGACGGGGACGGGGCCAACGCCTTTCCGAGTCCTCGCAAGGACCTGCTCCTGTCGGAGACTGATTCTCCTTTACTCCATCTCCGGCCGGAGATGCTTGATGATTCCTAATACCGATGTGCCCATTCCCAACTGTTTGGGCTCCCTGTTGCCTATACCCCTTGAGACTGCCACCTTTGACACTTAACTCCCTATTCCTCTCCCACATACCGCTCCACGCCTGATGCGGTGGTTGGTGGCGGACGCCCCCTCTCTTCCCTCTTGTTGAGTTGGCCACGTTCCCCCAGTAGGCTACCCTTTTTTGTTTTTTGGGTACTGATCCCCTTTGGGATCTTGGACTAGGGTCCGGGCCCCCCCTCCGTAAAGGATCGAGGTCCCGGACAGGGTCCATAGTGACTTGGCTAGACTGTTTGGTCTCGGCCTTTCCCCCCCTCTCCTTTTATTTTTTTTTGCAGTGTTTACTATGCATTTACTGACTATTGATGCTTGTCATTTTGTCTCCCCTCTTCCCACTCTTTCACCTGTCCTTTTCTCCCTTTTTCTTCTCTCCTCCCCTCGCCTTCCTCCTACCCCTCTCTCTCCTAGGTACGTCTTGCTGCTCCGCCTTCCACACCGTGCGCCCCGTATCTATCAGCGACTCCATCCTCTCCGGACACACCTATGGCCACCCTACAGGTAAGCTCCTACAATGTTAGAGGCTTATGCTCCCCCCACAAGCGCAGCAAGCTCTGGTGGGAGTTGAAAAGGCTCAAAACGCAGGTGGTCTTCTTGCAAGAAACCCACTTTACGCCACAGTCGCTACCCAGGCTCCCTAAACACCTCTTTAGCCAGTGGTTTATTAGCACATCTCCAACCCCTAAATCCAGGGGTACCGCAATAGCTATACACAGGTCATGCCCCTTTCAGCCCACTGACACCCGAATAGACCCCCTAGGCCGCTACGTATTTCTGAAGGGCTCCCTGGCTGGACACACCTACACGTTCGCATCTATCTATGCCCCTAATGTTAATCAGTTGGGGTTCCTCGACACTATGTTGGACCGTCTGGGCGAGTTTAGGGAGGGCTTCCTGATCCTGGGGGGGGACTTCAATGTCAGCCCTGACCCCTTACTTGACACTTCTCATGCTAGGTCCACACATTCCTACGCGTTCCTCAAACACTTCCGTAAGTCCCTCCAATCCCTCCTCCTGACGGATAGCTGGCGAACACTACACCCGTCTGACCGCGACTTTAGCTATTACTCTAAGGTACATGACGTCTACACCCGCATAGATCACCTGTACGTGGACCGGAACACCCTGGAGCTTTTGCGATCTGCCTCCATAGGACAGATCACCATCTCGGACCATGCGCCGGTGTCGGCGGTCTTTGCCTTACCCTCGGGTTCACGACGATCCTGGACATGGCGACTGAATGACAACTTACTAGACGACGCGGGGTGGTGGGAGAAATCTCAGACACCTTGTCCCACTATTTTTCCGAGAACTCCACGGCCGACGTGAGTGAGGGCACGTTGTGGGAGGCCCATAAGGCCGTGATCAGGGGGGCATTGATTTCTCAAGGCTCCCGGCTGAAGCGAGAATGCATGGCGGACTTTCACAGGGTGTACACCGGCCTCCAGAAAGCTGAACTCGACCATAAGACGACGGGGGTCCCAGACGGAACTGCGGGAGTTGTTCCTGCGGCTTCTGGACAGGCAGACACACAAGCGTTTCCGCCACATGTCCCATAGGTTCTATGAACATGGGAACAAGTGCGGTCGCATGCTAGCACGGGCGCTCCGGACACGGACGGCGCAGATGCATGTTCATAAATTAAATTCCCCTTCGGGGGTTCCGACGGTGCTGTCCTCTAAAATTGCAGCGGGCTTTCGGGAGTACTACGCCGCTTTGTATGATTTGAACTCTGATCTCTCCTCTTCGGCGCGGGCCGCGAAATGTCAGGCGATTCGAGACTATCTGACCTCGTCGGGATTCCCCTCGCTCACGGACGACCAGTCCTCAGCTTTAGAACAACCAATCACCCTGATTGAACTTAGATCGACGATTGGGTCTCTACTAGTGTTGCTCACGAATATTCGCATTGCGAATATTCGACTCGAATATAGCATATTCGAGAAATCGCGCTATATTTCGAAATTCGCGGTGAATATTCGCAATTCCGAATATTCGATTTTTTACAATTTTTTTTTTGAATCAGATCACATCCTAGATATCTCCATCGACGTCTAAAAGCATTGCTGGTATCATTAGAGACCCTGGGCCGAGTAGCTGAAGCGTTCATTGAATTTTCCAGAAAGATCGCAATGCGATTATTCGGCAAACGCAATATCGCGCGATTATTTTCCTCGCCCCGATCTTCCGCATCAGAGCGATTTTTACAGTTTCATTTTTAAAACAGATCACATCCTAGTGATCTCCATAGACGTCTGAAAGCATTGCTGGTATGATTAGAGCCATTGGGCCGAGTAGCTGAAGCGATCATTTTATATTGCCGAATATTCGCAATGCGAATATTCGGCAATAGGAATATTGCGCGATTATTTGCTCCGCCCTTTTGCATCAGAGCCAATCAGAGTTCTCCTTCCACACTCGTCACAGGTTAGCAACCAATAGGAACCTGCCTGCATGGACATTATATAAGCTCACTCCCAGCACCATTTCATTGCAGATTCAGAAGCTGGCTATAGAGTGTGGAGGCTGTTTCTGTGTTCCTGGTTTCCTGTGTCTTTGTTCTTGATTGATTTAGATCATCACCAGCATTGCTATTTAGTGATTCCAGTGGATCTTTTCCAGTATATCAACTGCTTTTTTCAAAGCAATAGACCCAAGAGCTTTTTTCAAAGCTACGTTTTGTGCTGTTTTGTGCTGTTTTTTTCATTTGTGTTACTGTTTGATCCTGCAATCCTCCCTGTTCAGTTATATTTGCAAGAGATTTCAGAACACATATTGATCTGAGCTTTATAAAAGAGCTTTTCTAAAAGCTAAGTTTTGTTCATCTTGTGTTACTGTTAGATCTTGCAGGTTCGCTGTTCAGTGATATTTGATAGGCATCTCAGTTCAAATTTTGTTTAGTTTTCCCTAAAGAGCTTTTATAAAAGCTAAGTTTTGTGTTCAGTTTAGTTAAATTTTGTGTAGTAAGTGTACACACTGTTAGTGTACATTTATTTCATCTAGCTTAGCTTAGTGTGTGTTTAGTGTCTGTGTTTTGTGTTTAAAAAAAAAAAAAAAAAAAAAAAAAAAAGTTAGTGTTTGTTTAGTGCTTTTTTTTTTTTCTTTAATTTTGTAGTCCTTGTCTGGTGTACTACTTTTCTTATAGTTTAGTAGCTGTCTGTGTACGTCTTTGTCTGCGTGCCTGTCTTGTAAAAAAAAACACAAAAACACATTTTGTTCACATTTTCCCCCCCCAATAAAGTTTACCCCCCCCACACACATAGCAATAATGAGCGGCATCCGTGGCCGTGGCAGCAGGGGTAGGGGAGTTACTCCCAGTGCTGGATCGCTGCCAGCACGGGGTACCTCTCGTGCCCCTACTAGTGGTAGAGGATCGGGTGCAAGGGGAGTACGCCTGATCCGGGAGTTCTTCCCATCGGGCAGCCGCCCGATATTGCCATCTCAGGCTCAAGTAGTGGTGGACTACATGGGGCACAGCAGTGCCACTGAGTCGTCGGTCCCGACTCACAGTAGTACCACCATTACACCGTTGCCTGTACTACCCCCCCCCAGCCCCCAAGAGTCCAGCATCTTACTGTTCGACAGCGACAGTGATAGGGATCTCTTGGGGGAGGCCATGCATCAGGCAGACCTCCAGCTCTGTCCTGATGGTCAGGACCTTTTTGAAGGGATGGATGAGGAGGATGGGATACCTGCTGGCAGTATCCCAGAGACATCCCTTCAAACTGGTGCTGCTGTTTTGGTGCAGGAAACAGCAGCACCTAGTCAGACCCAGGCGTGGGTGAGGGGACAGCGGAGCCAGGCTAGAGGCTCCATGTCACGTGGTTCCCTCAGACCAACACATCTCAGCCCTTGGTCTGACATCTCTGGGGGCGAAGAGGGTGACCCATCATGGTTGCCATCTGACGCGTCGGCTCACTACGTCAGTGACGACGGGGAAGGTAGGCACCCTGGTGAAACGGTGCGCCAGGTCACCACCAGGGAGACCATCGTCAGGGTCTCCACTGGTGATGGCAGCAGGAGGTGTCAGGAGGAGGAGCAGCAGCAGCAGCAGCAGCAGCAGCAGGCAGCTCCACCTGTGCGCACCGAATCCCAGCAGGTGCAAGTAAGCGTCACCCCATCTGACAGGAGGGCGGTGCTGAAGTCACCTGTCTGGAATTTCTTTACCCTGGTGGCAGACAACCCTACCGTGGCCATCTGCCGGATTTGTAAAGTGAGGGTGAAGAGAGGGAAGTGTTTGGCTCGGGTGGGTACCACAGCCCTGAACCAGCACCTGAGGATAAACCACTGGGCGTTGTATGAAGAGATGAAGCGTGGTGGTGGTAGCAGCGCCACCACCACACGTGAGCAGGGTACAGCAGCCCCTGCCACATCTTCATCTGTTTCCAGCAGGTCATGCCCCCCCGCTCCCTCTAGTAGAGGTACTGGTACCGGCAGCCAGACCTCTACTTCCACAGCACCCTCCACGTCTGTGTCCCGCACTGCCGTCCGGCGCCAGGCGTCGATTTCAGACGCCTTTGACCGCACCACTCCCTTCCCCCCTGGAGACCGACGTGTGCGTTCCCTCAATGGGCTCCTGGCAAGGGTTATTGCCCAACATCTGCTGCCCTTCAACATAGTTGACAGCAACCCCTTCAGGCAGATGTTGGAGCAGGCCCAACCCCAATGGCGTGTCCCCAGCCGCCATTTCTTTGCCAGGACTGGTGTCCCTGCCCTACACCAGCACATTGTGCAGAATGTAACCCTGTCGCTGGATCACGCTGTCAGCGACAGGGTTCATCTGACAATGGATGGCTGGACCAGCAGGCATGGGCAGGGACGCTACATCAGCTTCACGGCCCATTGGGTTTCCCTCCGAGGCGTCGGTGAGGGATCGTCGGCAACCGATCTTGTGGTGCCGCCCCGGGGTGTCCAGGGGAGAACTGCTGGTCTCCCTCAAGCCACTGTCTCCGCAGCTGCTGAGCCTCCCAGCAAGCGCCCCCGTAGCTACTCAAGTGTGGGGCACGTGCGCTGTCAGGCCGTGCTCCAGCTTGTTAGTTTAGGGGACCGGAGACACACTGCAGAAGAAGTGCTGAAAGCACTTCAAGCTCAGGTCCAGAAGTGGCTGACACCCCGAAGGCTCCAGCCAGGTATGGTTGTCTGCGATAACGGCAGCAACCTACTCGCCGCCCTCCATGCTGGCAGTCTGACGCACGTGCCCTGTCTGGCACATGTCCTCAACCTGGTGGTGCAGAAGTTCCTGCGCACTTATCCAGGGTTGAGTGACATTGTGGCAAAGGCGCGTAGGATTGCCAGCCACTTCAGGCGCTCTCCAACCGCTACCGCGTCCCTGTCCAAATTGCAGCGGAAGTACAATCTGCCCCTTCACAGGCTGATTGTGGACAGTGTGACGCGGTGGAACTCCACCCTCCACATGCTGAAGAGGTTGTGGGAGCAGCAAAGGGCGGTGAGGGAGTACCTGATGGAACTAGGCACTCAGAGGGCTTCACCACAACTCCCTTTCATCGCCTGTGCGGAGTGGGGGCAGATAAACCAGGTCTGCCAAGTGTTGTCCTCCTTCGAGCAGGCGACCAAGATGGTCAGCAGTGAGCAAATTGGCCTCAATAGCGTGCTGCCAATACTGTTCATGCTGGAGAGGACACTAGATCGCCTGCTCGAGGCTGGGGAGAGTGCCTTGGTGGAGCAGGAGGAGTCAGCAATGCTCCACCGAGACCAGGGCCAGGACCAGGAGGAGGAGGAGGATGATGATGAAGAGGAGGAGGAGGTGGTTGCTGGTGTCGTCCCGGAGTCAGGGCCTGGTCAGGAGGGAGAGCCGGTGTTGGGGGCACCGATAGTCCGGGGGTTGGGCATGTCTGAGTTTGACCAGCAGCGCCTCAGGGAAGAAGAGTCGCACCTCATTCACCTGGCCAGCATTGAGGAGTCACAGCGGGCTGTGCTCTTCCCCATGGCTGCCCACATGCTGAGATGCCTCAGGAGGGACCCCCGGGTTAAGACCATCAAGACGAGGGATGATTTCTGGATGGCCACCCTTTTGGATCCCAGGTGCAAGGGGAAACTGGAGCAGTTCATCCCAGCCAGCCGGAGGCAGCACCGGATGGAGGAACTGCAGGCAGCCATTGTCAGACGGTTGGAGCAGGCAACTCCCCGGCCTCCAGTTGTCCCCCCTCATCTCACCCAGCAGGTGGCTGCACCCAGCTGCAGCCGAGCAGGGGACCTAATGGAAGAGATGAGGATGTTCTTCCAAACCGAGCGACCCAGTACCACCACCAGCAGCAGCAGCAGCAGTCACCACCAGCGGCTGGCCCACATGGTGGCAGACTACATGGCGTCCGTCGGTGCTTCTGACAGTATGAGCACCGACGACCCCATGGAGTACTGGGTTGCCAGATTGGACACCTGCCGCGAGCTCGCTCAGTATGCGCTGGAGTTATTGTCTTGCCCCCCCCTCCAGCGTACTATCTGAGCGGACATTCAGCGCGGCAGGTGGGGTGGTCACGGACAAGAGGACCCGTCTGTCCACAGACTCCGTGGACAGACTCACATTCATAAAGATGAATGAGTCCTGGATCGGCGGTGACTTTCTGGCACCCGTCGTCGGTTCAGGGCGCTGAAGGGTCCCTTGCCATGCATTCCCTGATGAAGCCCCGGACCTGATGTATTTACAGTGCTGAATATAACTATTTCAACATCAGAGAAAATCAATGTTAATATTTGGTACAGTAGGCTTTCTTTGCAATTACAGCGGTCAAACATTTCTTGTAGTTTTACACCAGCTTTGCACACACTGGAGGAGGGATTTTGGCCCACTCCTCCACACAGATCTTCTCTACATCAGTCATGTTTCTGGGCTATCGCTGAGAAACACGGAGTTTGAGCTCCCTCCAAAGATTCTCTATTGGGTTTAGGTCTGGAGACTGGCTAGGCCACGCCAGAACCTTGATATGCTCCTTACAGAGCCAATCCTTGGTTATCCTGGCTGTGTGCTTTGGGTCATTCTCATGTTGGAAGACCCAGCCTCGACCCATCTTCAAAGCTCTAACTCAGGGAAGGAGGTTGTTGCCCAAAATCTTGCAATACATGGCCCCGGTCATCCTCTCCTTAATACAGTGCAGTCACCCTGTCCCATGTGCAGAAAAACACCACCAAAGCATGATGCTACCACCCCCATGCTTCACATTAGGGATGGCGTTCTTGGCATGGTACTCATCATTATTCTTCCTCCGAACACGGTTAGTGAAATTATGATCAAAAAATTATATTATAGTCTCATCTGACCACATGATTTTCTCCCATGACTCCTTTGGATCAGTCAAGACAATTATGTCAGCAGTTATTTCACACCCTATATACTCTTATTAAGACTGCTGTACATCATGGCAACTCCTGCCCATGTGATATGACTCTGTATCAACTACTACTGTTAATACTGCTACTGCTGCTTCTGCTGCCCAGTCAAGACACCTATGTCAGCAGTTATTTCACACCCTATATACTCTTATTAAGACTGCTGTACATCATGGCACCTCCTGCCCATGTGATATGACTCTGTATCAACTACTACTGTTAATACTACTACTGCTGCTTCAGCTGCTGCTGCCGCCCAGTCAATACACCTATGTCAGCAGTTGTTTAACACTCTATATACTCTTATTCCTACTGCTGTTCATCATGGCACCTCCTGCCCATGTGATATGACTCTGTATCAACTACTACTGTTAATACTACTGCTGCTGCTTCTGCTGCTGCTGCTGCCCAGTCAAGACACCTATGTCAGCAGTTATTTGACACTCTATATACTCCTATTCCTACTGCTGTTCATGATGGCACCTCCTGCCCATGTGATATGACTCTGTATCAACTACTACTGTTAATACTACTGCTGCTTCTGCTGCTGCTGCCCAGTCAAGACACCTATGTCAGCAGTTATTTGACACTCTATATACTCCTTTTCCTACTGCTGTTCATCATGGCACCTCCTGCCCATGTGATATGACTCTGTATCAACTACTACTGTTAATACTACTGCTGCTTCTGCTGCTGCTGCCCAGTCAAGACACCTATGTCAGCAGTTATTTGACACTCTATATACTCCTTTTCCTACTGCTGTTCATCATGGCACCTCCTGCCCATGTGATATGACTCTGTATCAACTACTACTGTTAATACTACTGCTGCTGCTTCTGCTGCTGCTGCTGCCCAGTCAAGACACCTATGTCAGCAGTTATTTGACACTCTATATACTCCTATTCCTACTGCTGTTCATGATGGCACCTCCTGCCCATGTGATATGACTCTGTATCAACTACTACTGTTAATACTACTGCTGCTTCTGCTGCTGCTGCCCAGTCAAGACACCTATGTCAGCAGTTATTTGACACTCTATATACTCCTATTCCTACTGCTGTTCATGATGGCACCTCCTGCCCATGTGATATGACTCTGTATCAACTACTACTGTTAATACTACTGCTGCTTCTGCTGCTGCTGCCCAGTCAAGACACCTATGTCAGCAGTTATTTGACACTCTATATACTCCTTTTCCTACTGCTGTTCATCATGGCACCTCCTGCCCATGTGATATGACTCTGTATCAACTACTACTGTTAATACTACTGCTGCTGCTTCTGCTGCTGCTGCTGCCCAGTCAAGACACCTATGTCAGCAGTTATTTGACACTCTATATACTCCTATTCCTACTGCTGTTCATGATGGCACCTCCTGCCCATGTGATATGACTCTGTATCAACTACTACTGTTAATACTACTGCTGCTTCTGCTGCTGCTGCCCAGTCAAGACACCTATGTCAGCAGTTATTTGACACTCTATATACTCCTATTCCTACTGCTGTTCATGATGGCACCTCCTGCCCATGTGATATGACTCTGTATCAACTACTACTGTTAATACTACTGCTGCTTCTGCTGCTGCTGCCCAGTCAAGACACCTATGTCAGCAGTTATTTGACACTCTATATACTCCTATTCCTACTGCTGTTCATCATGGCACCTCCTGCCCATGTGATATGACTCTGTATCAACTACTACTGTTAATACTACTGCTGCTGCTTCTGCTGCTGCTGCTGCCCAGTCAAGACACCTATGTCAGCAGTTATTTGACACTCTATATACTCCTATTCCTACTGCTGTTCATGATGGCACCTCCTGCCCATGTGATATGACTCTGTATCAACTACTACTGTTAATACTACTGCTGCTTCTGCTGCTGCTGCCCAGTCAAGACACCTATGTCAGCAGTTATTTGACACTCTATATACTCCTATTCCTACTGCTGTTCATGATGGCACCTCCTGCCCATGTGATATGACTCTGTATCAACTACTACTGTTAATACTACTGCTGCTTCTGCTGCTGCTGCCCAGTCAAGACACCTATGTCAGCAGTTATTTGACACTCTATATACTCCTATTCCTACTGCTGTTCATCATGGCACCTCCTGCCCATGTGATATGACTCTGTATCAACTACTACTGTTAATACTACTACTGCTGCTTCTGCTGCCCAGTCAAGACACCTATGTCATCAGTTATTTCACACCCTATATACTCTTATTAAGACTGCTGTTCATCATGGCACCTCTTGCCCGAGTGATTTGACACTGTATTGTCAATGTCTACTACTACTATTACAGCTCAGTCAAGACACCTGTGTCCCAATTTTTTGGTACACTATTGACTACTATGACCACTACTGATGCTGTAAAGTATTCCCCAAGTGTTTTTATGCTATGTATTACTATTACCACTACTGCTTGTAAATCATGCCTGTGTGATACTTAGTGGGAATGCTTTAATAAGCATTCCTAGTATGGATACCCGTAAATGTATTAATCTTAATTAGTGTGAATGCTTTAATAAACATTTCCAGTATTGATATCCGTAAATTTAGTAATCTTATTATTCCTTACGTTTTTTGGTTCTGCGTAACTTCGGCATACTTTCAGCTATTGAGACCATTCAACTGTAAAAATGTTCGTCTCGTTCAGCTAATGATGGGACTTCTTCAAGTTTTTTTCTACTTTTTACACTTTTATAAATTTTAAGCTTTTAGACCCTTTTTTTAAACATTGAAGTCAATGAGAACATCCTTTTCCCCTTTGAATTCACATGCCATGCCAAAAGTTTCAGCTACTTCATACTTTCACTTACAGACACTGAAAAACCTTTAAAGCGGTCACAAAATATTTAGCTATCCGGCTATGACTTTTCAGATCGTTATCGTTTACAATTTTTTGGTGAAAACGCAATTTACGTTTTGCGAATTTTTCACAAAAATGCAATAGGTTATAATGTAATCCTATGGAGGGGATTTAGAGTCTGTCATGTGACCTTAACATTGGAGATCTTTGTAATTAAAAATATCTTTACAAAAAGGGGAAACAAATTGGTCTCACGCCCACAAGATCTACTTTTCATACACAATTTTTATATCAAAACGTAGCTATGCTTGTCTGGTTTATGGCAATGTGACCAATTCTGCGATACGTATTTTAGTTTTAATTATTGGAGCAACAGCCAGAAATTATGTCTCATAGACTCTCATGTGAAATTATCTAAAAAATGTTGCTGCAGAACTCACAAAGACGCTCTTTTCTAAATCGCAGACATGGCCACATTTTTAAGTTTATCTACATAAATTTCATATCGATGCGTTTACAAGGGCCGTGTATTTCAAACGGTGTAGTCGTTGTATCAATTGCATGTACGTTTGAGGATTTATTAAGCTTTGTTTGGAGGCTTAAATCATGTATTAGATCTGTGAATTAAAAGCGTTTGTAATGTTATTTCTTTCCATAAATAACTTTCCTGACCTCAGTGCAATATTCCTCCTCACTGACCTGGGGGGGAGGGGAAACCTATTGAGGGGGGAGGGGCGACCAGGAAGTCAGCATACTCTATACTTTGCAGATAGAGAAAGAAGCTGTGTGTCCTAAAGATAGTGTAGTGGTTATGGTGAATGTCTTTGGCAAGGGGCTCACCAATTAAGCTATTCAGCATTCCCACTCGCATTTTCCTCAGGAAATGCATTGTCTAGTTATATTATATTTTAATACTCCTGCTGCTGCCTCCATGCTGAGTAAAGCTTCATGACCTTTCTGGCACAGCGGATCCACCAACAGCCTCCGCTACAAGCTACCAGACCGGACTACCAGACCGGATCTAAACAGCAAGTGTAACTATAACAATGAACCTTATGTTAAACCCTGTTTTGCGGCATTTATACTGCAACCATTGGGCTGACTGCAAGAGCTCATCTGCATTCTCTCTCTTTCTTGCTCTCCCTCTCTCTCTCTTTGTATATATATATATATTGTTGCTTTTGTTATGTTCATTTTTCAACAGTTTATTTTGTGTTCGTCGTGTCTGTGTCGTGTGCTTTAGTTTGTCCTAGGTTAATGTTAAATAAAATAATAGTATAAAATGTTTTTGCTTATTATGAAGTTAAATGTGTTGATGTTGATTTGTTTGATGTGAAGTTAGATGTGTTTAAAAACCTACAACTCTATCTCAAAAAGAAATGAAACATTTCCAAAAAATAAGTTTTTTTAATACAAAAATAAATTTAAATATAGCTCTCAATCCGTTTCTGAATGCGGTGCATTTCCGCAATCTGACCCGATAGCTGCTGCTCTAGCAGAGCATTTTGTTGGTTGAGGTAGCTCATCTTCCGCTGGTTCTGAAGGATCTTCTGGTGCGTCTTTTGGATGAGTATATTTTGCCTCCTCAGATCTCTTGATGCTTTTAGGATATAATAAAAAAACATTTGGATTTCAAATAACGTTACCAAATAAATAAATATTTTTTTTTGCTTATTAATCAATCATTATCATGTGTATACACTTGTTATGTGTCTAACACATCCCGGGAGTGCAGAATTATTAGGCAAATGAGTATTTGGACCACATCATCCTCTTTATGCATGTTGTCTTACTCCAAGCTGTATAGGCTCGAAAGCCTACTACAGATTAGGCATATTAGGTAATGTACATCTCTGTAATGAGAAGGTGTGTGGTCTAATGACATCAACACTCTATATCAGGTGTGCATAATTATTAGTCAATTTCCTTTTCTTTGGCAAAATTGGCCAAAAGAAGGATTTGACAGACTCTGAAAAGTCCAAAATAGAGAGATATCTAGCAGAGGGATGCAGCACTCTTAAAGTTGCAAAGCTTCTGAAGCGTGATCATCAAACAAAAGAAGCGTGTGGAAAAACAAAGGTGCAAAATAACTGCCCATGAACTGAGAAAAGTTAAGCGTGCAGCTGCCAAGATGCCACTTGCCACAAGATTGGCCATATTTCAGAGCTGCAACATCACTGGGGTGCCCAAAAGCACAAGGTGTGCAATACCCAGAGACATGGCCAAGGTAAGAAAGGCTGAAAGACGATGACCACTGAACAAGACACACAAGCTGCAACGTCAAGACTGTGCCAATAAATATCTCAAGAAAGATTTTTCTAAGGTTTTATGGACTGCTGAAATGAGAGTGAGTCTTGATGGGCCAGATGGAAGAGCCCGTGGCTGGATTGGTAAAGGGCAGGGAGCTCCAGTCCGACTCAGACGCCAGCAAGGTGGTGGTGGAGTACTGGTTTGGGCTGGTATCATCAAAGATGAGCTTGTGGGGCCTTTTCGGATTGAGGATGGAGTCAAGCTCAACTCCCAGTCCTACTGCCAGATTATGGAAGAGACCTTCTTCAAGCAGTGGTACAGGAAAAAGTCACCATCCTTCAAGAAAAACATGATTTTCATGCAGGACAATGCTCCATCACACGTGTCAAAGTACTCCACAGCGTGGCTGGCAAGAAAGGGTATTAAATAAAAAAAAGTAATGACATGGCCTCCTTGTTCACCTGATCTGAACCCCATTGAGAACCTGTGGTCCATCATCAAATGTGGGATTTACAAGGAGGGAAAACAGTACACCTCTCTGAACAGTGTCTGGCAGGCTGTGGTTGCTGCTGCACGCAATGTTGATGGTGAACAGATCAAAACACTGACAGAATCCATGGATGTCAGGCTTTTGAGTGTCCTTGCAAAGAAAGGTGGCTATATTGGTCACTGATTTGTTTTTGTTTTGTTTTTAAATGTCAGAAATGTGTATTTGTGAATGTTGAGATGTTATATTGGTTTCACTGTTAAAAATAAATCATTGAAATGGCTATCTATTTATTTTTTGGTTAAGTTGCCTAATAATTCTGCACAGTAATAGTAGTCACCTGCACACACAGATATCCCCCGAAAATAACTAACACTAAAAACAAACTAAAAACTACTTCCAAAAAAATTCAGCTTTGATATTAATGAGTTTTTGGGGTTCATTGAGAACATGGTTGTTGTTCAATAATAAAATGAATCCTCAAAAAATACAACTTGCCTAATAATTATGCACTACCTGTATACTTCTAGCATCAATACCATATTATGGTTCTACAATCTGACAGGTGCGCTTTATATGTTGTCCATTTTTATATCTACATTTTGTTGTTGAAATGTTATTAATCATTGTGCACATATTTACCTTCCTGAATGAGGCTCACAGGACCGCTCTCTTCCTCCTGCTCTTCTGCTTGAGAAGTTGGGGTGGTGGGGGGGGGAAGCTCCTCAGCTTGCTCCTCAACAGGAGCTGGGGTTGGGGAGTGGGAGGGCCCTGGCTGCTCCTCCTCATCCATCTCCTCCTCTGCCGCATCCTCCTCTGCCGCATCCTCCTCCTCCTCATCGGCCTGGCGCCTTCTGCGCTTGGCGCGGACAACTGGCATTGGAGCTCCTATAATAACACAATGTTCATATATTATAAAAATGTTTTCTAATGACGTATGCAAATTCTGTGTACTGTGCTGTATTGTATATGAATACAAATTGATTTATATAGACAGTTAACCAATGGGACAATGTTATATTAAAGGGTCTTGTGGGCACTACAGGGGACTGAGCGTGAGCTGGGATGCAACCATGTTAAAATGAGCTGTTTTTGTCTCCTTTGTTTTGTTCAGACCATCTCATGTTAAAAAAAGGGCCTGATGGAGCACACGGGATTACTATAACAACCCCACTCCTAACACAGGAATTTAGTGGTAATCTATATATATAAAACTCAACGTGTGTGTGTGCATAAATGTATGTATGTATGTATGTATGTATGTATGTTCCAGCATCACGTACAAACGGCTAAAGATATTTATATGAAACTTGGCACACAGGTTACTTATATGTCAGCCACAAACATAGGATAGGTGGTTTAAACCTTACCCACCCCCACTTGCCATGGTCGGGGTTTTTCTTTAAAGTCCCATGCAAAGCAATGGGAAAATTATGTTCCCACATAACTTCTGTGTTCCTGTCTGCTGCCCCATGTATTTTTTCAACAGTACTATGAATACCTTGGCCGGTGGTGATATATGTTAGCACAACATGGCATCTTGGTTAACAACATCTGACCTTACATGAATTACATATGACCTTACATAACTGTCACCAAAGGAGCTGCGGTGGCTCCACGCGATTGCCACTGCACTGACAACTGATTCACCTCTGCAGCTAGGGGTTCGGATCCCGCTCTCGGCTACCTGTGAATTGAGTTTGGTGGTCTCAGCCCCGCCCCTGGTGGGTGTGCTATGCGAGGTTGGGTTGGGAGGACCCCCTCACACCCGCCATTGCCAACCGGGGCATGGAGAAAGGTGGCAGATTGCCTCTGGGGGAGGCCTCCCAACTCCTGCAGGCCGGCTCCTCTCTCTTTCGAGTTCACGCACAAAATACACTTTTTTAAAAAAAAACATAACTGTCAACAATAACTTACCTGGATGATATTTAGCCCGAAGACGTCTGACATGAACCATTTGGCGCCTCTTCAGGTCAGACCACTTCTTAACAATGGCCTTGTGGTCATGTTGGCCGCCAAAGTCAGCGATTAGGGCGCTGACCACAGCCCTTTTCTGTGGCTGCCTCCGCAGCTCATCGTATCCTGTTTCCAGGAACTTCTGCAAGATGAAGAACAAAGTATATTGTAATACTTCTGTTGACAGCCTTATGGATATATGACGTAAATGTATGCTATTCAACAATTGGAAGCATTCTCGCCTTATTAATCAATGACAGGGGTAACATGAAAGATTTTATATCCTGCCATTTCGGTCGCCACCTTTTTTGCATAAATATAGCAGCCATTATCATTTGCATAATTATGAATATATTATTAACAACACAGGATACACGTATAGGGGAGATATGCGTTGCTAACTCTTTTCCCTGTCAGGAGCCTAACGCCCCGGGGGGTCAGAGACGGGACCTTTTTCGGAGGACCACTGACGTATGTACCAGTCGCAGTTTTTTGTGATGTCACTCTTTAGGTGTGTGCACATTTTTCACTGCATCCGGGTGGAGTTTTTGGGTTGTGTTTTGCACGCCACAGGCTTTTCAACAGGAAAAAAACAGCTGGAGGCAGAATGGTTGCAAAACACTACGTGTTTGTTACTTAACTCTGGGTTTCAAGACCAGTCCACCTCCAGCTGTTGCAAAACTACTACTCCCATCAGCCACGGTCTGTCAGTGCATGCTAAGAATTTTACTTTTGCTGCATTTAGGGTGCCACAGTTTAGAGACCCGTGCATAAAGGCCTGAAAAATGGGGGCCTGCAGAACTTACAATACTAGAAGTGCCAGCATTCCCAGGCATGCTGGAAGTTGTAGTTCTGCAACATCTAAAGGGCAATATGTATTCGAACGTCCTTGGGCCTTGAGGACACTGAAGTCAGGACGTTCGCATACGTCCTATGTCCAAAAAAATTTTAAATTCATTATGCTAAATAACAAGGAAAAGTGCCTAAATACACATTTGCCAACCAGGGTGTCTGCAGCTGTCCAGGCATGCTGGGACTTGTAGTTTTGTAAAAGCAGGAGACACATTTTTTGTGAAATACTAATATATGATCATATATACTAACTTTTAAACTAGACTTAAATGCTGGGCTGGGCTGGGACTTGTAGTTTTGTAAAAGCAGGAGACACATTTTTGGTTAAATACTAATATCTGATCATATATACTAACTTTTAAACTAGACTTAAATGCAGTTGAAGATGATGAAATAACAGTGGTCAAAATACTTACACAAATCAGCAACTTTTCCTCAGACTTAGTGAAATTGCTTCCAACCATGTTGCTGTGTGATTGCGCTGCGATCATAAGTTGGAAACTGGCAAGGCTCCAGGAAATGGTCGCGTGTTGTTCGCGTGTTGATTGCGCTGCTTGGACCGAGATGGGTCCATATGGCTTCGGCTGTATGGACCACAGTAACTCTTTTCCCTGTCAGGAGCCTAGGAGCCTAACGCCCCGGGGGGTCAGAGACGGGACCTTTTCGGAGGACCACTGACGTATGCAACCGTCGCAGTTTTTTGTGATGTCACTCTTTAGGTGTGTGCAAATTTTTCCTTGCACCGGGTGGAGTTTTTGGGTTGTGTTTTGCACGCCACAGGCTTTTCAACAGAAAATAACCAGCTGGAGGCAGAATGGTTGCAAAACACTACGGGTTTGTTACCTAACTCTGGGTTTCAAGACCAGTCCACCTCCAGCTGTTGCAAAACTACTACTCCCATCAGCCACGGTCTTTCAGTGCATGCTAAGAATTTTACTTTTGCTGCATCTAGGGTGCCACAGTTTAGAGACCCGTGCATAAAGGCCTGAAAAATGTGGGCCTGCAGAACTTACAATACTAGAAGTGCCAGCATTCCCAGGCATGCTGGAAGTTGTAGTTCTGCAACATCTAAAGGGCAATATGTATTCGAACGTCCTTGGGCCTTGAGGACACTGAAGTCAGGACGTTCGCATACGTCCTATGTCCAAAAAAATTTTAAATTCATTATGCTAAATAACAAGGAAAAGTGCCTAAATACACATTTGCCAACCAGGGTGTCTGCAGCTGTCCAGGCATGCTGGGACTTGTAGTTTTGTAAAAGCAGGAGACACATTTTTGGTTAAATACTAATATCTGATCATATATACTAACTTTTAAACTAGACTTAAATGCAGTTGAAGATGATGAAATAACAGTGGTCAAAATACTTACACAAATCAGCAACTTTTCCTCAGACTTTGTGAAATTGCTTCCCACCATGTTGCTGTAATATTGGGAAACTGGCAAGGCTCCAGGAAATGGTCGCGTGTTGTTCGCGCAATTGCGCATGCGCGATCGAAAAATCGCAATCGCAATATGTATTTTGGTTAAAATATCATACATATTCGATTTCAGAGTGCTGCTACAGCAGTTTTCGAAATATCTGCAATAAATTTCGCATTCGCATGTTGCGATATTTCGATAAAATATCAGGAATATTCTGAGCCAATCAGAGCGCTCCTCCAGCATATCTCGAAATTGCGCAATAAATATCGCATTCGCATGTTGCGATATTTCGATAAAATATCAGGAATATTCTGAGCCAATCAGAGCGCTCCTCCAGCATATCTCGAAATTGCGCAATAAATATCGCATTCGCATGTTGCGATATTTCGATAAAATATCACGAATATTCTGAGCCAATCAGAGCGCTCCTCCAGCATATCTCGAAATTGCGCAATAAATATCGCATTCGCATGTTGCGATATTTCGATAAAATATCACGAATATTCTGAGCCAATCAGAGCGCTCCTCCAGCATATCTCGAAATTGCGCAATAAATATCGCATTCGCATGTTGCGATATTTCGATAAAATATCACGAATATTCTAAGCCAATCAGAGCGCTCCTACCGCAGTTATTAAAAAAATCGCAATTATTTTCGCATTCGCAATAGCGAAAAATCGCATTCAATTAATTTCGATAAAATATCACGAATATTCGAATTTAGCGAATATATCTCGAATATTCGAATATATATTCGAGATATATCGCGAAATCGAATATGGCATATTCTGCTCAACACTAGTCTCTACCCGCTGGGAAGAGCCCGGGCCCGGAACGGGTTTACCAAGGCATACTTTGCGACCTTTCTCTCCCACTTAGAAAACCCACTATTGCGCTACTTTAATTCTATAGCGGGGGGTGCGACAATTCCGCCGGAAGCTTTATTAGCCCATATTACTGTGATCCCGAAAGAGGGCAAGGATCCCGCCGCCCCACAGAGTTACCGCCCTATCTCGCTCCTTAACTTAGACGTGAAGATCCTAGCGAAAATATTGGCCAATAGGCTCAAACATCTGTTGCCTGGACTTGTGCACCTTCATCAGACAGGCTTCATCCCGGGCAGGGAGGCTAGGGACAACTCCATACGGGCGGTTCAGCTCATTCACTGGGCCCACTCCTGTGCAGACCCCCAGCCCTACCTCATCATTTCCACTGATGCCGAAAAGGCATTCGACCGGGTGGACTGGTCGTACCTGCAGGAGGTACTTAAACATTTGGGCTTGGGCCCCCGTATGTTGGCGTCCATCTTGGCTCTGTACTCTGATCCATGTGCACAGGTGAAGGTGAATGGTACCCTTTCCTCCCGCTTCCCCATCAGGAACGGCACGAGGCAAGGGTGCCCACTCTCACCCCTCCTCTTTGCTCTGGTACTGGAGCCCCTGCTCCGTACAGTTCGGGCTAATGGTGATATTAGGGGCTTGCAGGTTGGGAATGCGGAACATAAACTCTCAGCTTACGCTGACGATGTTCTTTTTCATCTCGCGAACCCACTGCTCTCGTTGCCGGTCCTGCTGAAGGAACTTAACCACTTTGGCACCCTATCCAATTTCAAAATACACTTTGACAAATCGGAGATCCTCCCTATTAACTTGACCCCAGACCTAACAAACAGACTCAAAGCTGCCTTTCCTTTCTCATGGGCCAACACATCCTTACGCTACCTGGGAGTACGACTCACAGATAGGTATGAAGCCTTGTACAAGACAAACTTCCCCCCCTTTGCTCGCGGCGATTAAAGATGATCTTACTAAGTGGACTCGCACTGCCTTCACCTGGTTTGGCCGGGTGAACGTGGTGAAGATGAACATTCTACCGCGTATCCTTTTCTATTTCCAGATGCTCCCGATTAGATTGCCTAGACTGTTCTTTGATCGCCTCTCTAGCATGCTGACTGAATTTATCTGGAGCGCGCGTAAGCCCCGAATAGCTCTCAAGACGTTAAAGCGCTCTAAGACTGAGGGCGGGCTGGAACTTCTTGACATTAGACGATATTATAGGGCAGTTGCTCTCCAAAGGATACTGAACTGGCGTTTCCACTCTCAATTGAAGCTCTGGGTATCTCTGGAGAAATGCCTTGCAGGGCGGAACCTATCGTTCGCACCATGGTTACAGCGGGAACACAGGGGTCTATCAGAGACAACCTCTCCATTGACGACCCATGTGCTCGCGCTCTGGGATAGACTGAACGTTACGCTTAAATTGTCTCCCCCTGTGTCGCCGCTGGCCCCATTAGGTGGCTTCCTTTGGTTCCCTCCGGGTGAGCAAATGGCCTTTTTTGGGCCATGGGTGGAGGACGGGAACGCCAGCTGCGGGAAGCTCATGAAGGATGGTAAACTCCTGGACTACGAGACCCTTCCGACGGGGAGACAGGGGCCACGGATGAATTTCTGGCGGTATAGGCAACTACACCACTTTTTTGAAAAACAGGGCCACAGGATTAGGGACCCCTCTTCTGTCACCCCGTTTGAGAGTCTGTTCATTGATGATGAACCTACCCCACACCTGGTGTCTGAAGTCTACCGTTTGCTGGGCTCTGCTGCCCCTCTGCCCGTGCCCGCCTACATACGGAAATGGGAGAGAGATTTGGATCAGGTCCTTACGGACGCACAACTGACCCATCTATACCGCCTCACTCATTCTTCCTCTGTGGACTCTAAAACACAAGAGACAAATTTTAAACTATTGTCTCGCTGGTACCGTGTGCCGGCGGACTTGGCGTGTATTTACCCAACTGAATCCGGGCTGTGTTGGCGTGGGTGCGGGCACAGGGGCACACTCATCCACATATGGTGGAGCTGCCCCCTGATTGAGCCCTTCTGGGCGGACGTTAAAGATCAGATACTGACGATCACCGGGGAGGACATACCCTTCTCTCCGGTGCACTTTCTTCTCCATGTCCCAACAATTCCTCTCAGTCACTATAAGAAGAGTGTAATTCCACACTTACTCAATGCAGCCAGGAGGCTGCTTCCGGTGTACTGGAAGCAGTCTAGAGTACCTGGTCGCGAGGACTGGATACGGGCGGTGAGTGACATCGGAGAGGCTGAGAGGTGGGTGGCAACCTGTCACGACCGCCATGACCGACATATGACCGTGTGGGCACCGTGGACAGACTATGTCTCGGACCCTGTTTTTGTTCCCTCTAGTCTAGACGTGGCTTTGCTGGAATTGGCGGAGCCCTCCCTTAAGACTCGCAGGCTGCAAGCTCTCGCTGGGGAGCAGCTGGATCCACCAACACTTGGTTAAGGAGGTGGCCGTACGCCACTGATGTTTGTTGTTGAAGTGGAGCGCCCGGTGTGGAAGCGGACAAGTTTTTTTTTTTTTTTTTTCACTAACAAGGTACGCACTGTTCCTTTCTCTACTCTTTCTTTTCTACCCCCCCTCTTTCCCTCTCCTCCCCTTTCTCCCTACATGTCTTACCTGTGCTCCCTCTCTTTCCCAGACCCTTATCTCCCTCTCATCCTCTCCCCTCTCAATGTCTACTCCCTTTTAGGCCGGGTACTCACGAACAAACATGTACGGTAAAAGCGGTCCCTCGGACCGTTTTCACCGTACATGTCTGCCAGAGGGCTTCTGTACGATGGTTGTACACACCATCGTACAGAAGTCCGCGCGTAAACAATACGCGGGGCGTGTCCGCGTTGTCGCCGCGACGATGACGCGGCGATGACGTGGAGACATGGGCGGGCCTGCCATTTAAAGGCTTCCACGCATGCGTCGAAGTCATTCGACGCATGCGAGGGACGGCGGGCGCCTGGACATGTACGGTAGGTCTGTACTGACGACCGTACATGTCCGAGCGGGCAGGATTCCAGCGGACTGTTTTAAAACAAGTCCAGGAATATTTGTCCGCTGGGAAAAGGCCCGGCAGGCAAATGTTTGCTGGAATTTGGTCCGCTCGCGCCCACACACGACCAAACATGTCTGCTGAAACTGGCCCGCGGACCAGTTTCAGCATACATGTTTGGTCGTGTGTACGGGGCCTTATTGTTACAGCTTGTGACCGACGATGGAGATGTTACTCCTTAAGAATATTGAGTGTGGTGTTGGGCTAGTTGGAGCAAATTGTCAGACCTTGGTTTACCCCATAGCCCGCCTGGGGGCCTTTGCCGATCCCTGGCCCTGACCCGGAGCTCGCCTGGGGGTGGTGGGTGGTTAGTTGGAGGTCTCAGTACCCCCCCCCCTCCGCCCCGGACGTGGGCTTCTGGTTCGGTCTTGAGCCCTATGGCTCGCCTGGGTTGGCAGGGCTCTCGCGCAGATCTCCCTCCTGGCTCATACCCAGGCTCGGGTGGCCTAGCGGAAAGTTCAGCTCTTCCCCCTCCGAGACATCACACCTTGGGTGTTCGCTCCCACACCATCTCTGGTTGTGGCCCATGCGGCCACCATGTTGCCACCATGTTGCCGGGGGGGGCGAGCCGGCCGCGGACGACCTTAGGGTGTTGGCTGCTGGACCGGCCCTCATGGCTGAGTTTACGTCTGACGTCTAATAGCAACTAAACGCAGTTGGTGTCACTGCGTGTGTGCTGTTACATAGCACCTGAACGCAGTCGCTCTTACTGCGCGGGTGCTGTTTAATACCACCTAAACGCAGTTGGTGTCACTGCGTGTGTGCTGTTACATAGCACTTGAACGCAGTCGCTCTTACTGCGTGTGTGCTGTTTAAAAGCAACTAAACGCAGTTGGTGTCACTGCGTGTGTGCTGTTACATAGCACCTGAACGCAGTCTCTCTTACTGCGCGGGTGCTGTTTAATACCACCTAAACGCAGTTGGTGTCACTGCGTGTGTGCTGTTACATAGCACTTGAACGCAGTCGCTCTTACTGCGTGTGTGCTGTTTAATAGCAACTAAACGCAGTTGGTGTCACTGCGTGTGTGCTGTTACATAGCACCTGAACGCAGTCGCTCTTACTGCACGGGTGCTGTTTAATACCACCTAAACGCAGTTGGTGTCACTGCGTGTGTGCTGTTACATAGCACTTGAACGCAGTCGCTCTTACTGCGCGTGTGCAGTTTAATACCACCTGAACGCAGTTAGTGTGACTGCGTCTGTTTTGTTACACAGCACCTGAACGCAGTCGCTCTTACTGCGTGTGTGCAGTTTACTAACACCTGAACGCAGTCGATGTGACTGCGACTATTTTGTTACATAGCACTTGAACGCAGTCGCTCTTACTGCGTGTGTGCAGTTTACTAACACCTGAACGCAGTCGGTGTGACTGTTTTGTTACATAGCACCTGAACGCAGTCGCTCTTACTGCGTGTGTGCAGTTTACTAACACCTGAACGCAGTCGGTGTGACTGCGACTATTTTGTTACATAGCACCTGAACGCAGTCGCTCTTACTGCGTGTGTGCAGTTTACTAACACCTGAACGCAGTCGGTGTGACTGCGCCTGTTTTGTTACATAGCACCTGAACGCAGTCGCTCTTACTGCGTGTGTGCAGTTTACTAACACCTGAACGCAGTCGGTGTGACTGCGACTATTTTGTTACATAGCACCTGAACGCAGTCGCTCTTACTGCGTGTGTGCAGTTTACTAACACCTGAACGCAGTTGGTGTGACTGCGCCTGTTTTGTTACATAGCACCTGAACGCAGTCGCTCTTACTGCGTGTGTGCAGTTTACTAACACCTGAACGCAGTTGGTGTGACTGCGCCTGTTTTGTTACATAGCACCTGAACGCAGTCGCTCTTACTGCTTGTGTGCAGTTTACTAACACCTGAACACAGTTGGTGTGACTGCCCCTGTTTTGTTACATAGCACCTGAACGAAGTCGCTCTTACTGCGTGTGTGCAGTTTACTAACACCTGAACGCAGTCGGTGTCACTGCGACTATTTTGTTACATAGCGCCTGAATTTTTGTGCCCCTGTGTAACAGGGGCGTCTAATAACAATTTTTGATGCAATACTTTGCACGTGGCCTAAGGCACAATTTTTCTGCCCCTGTGTAACAGGGGCGCCTAATAACAATTTTTGATGGGGGTTGCAGTGTTGTGTTGTGCCTACGGACAAATTTTTGTGCCCCTGTTGGGGCGCCTAATAACAATTTTTGATGCAATACTTTGCACGTGGCTCTTTGTTGCGCTCCAATTACAGTATGTTTGAGGGATGCCCTTTTTTCTACAATTTTGCTTTCACAAAAAAATAATGGCCCCCCCACCACCCCTAAAATAATAGAGATATTGTTGCCACACAGCACTTGCGCAAGCAGTATTAAATTACTTGTTCTCATAATAATTTCATGTTGTGCAGGGACATGTCTAAACACGTGCCACTACTATAGACACACAGCAGGTGTGATATTTGAAGGAATTTTTCATTTTTTTTTTTCACTTTAAGCATCATTAAAATTGCTGCTCCGGAAAAACGGGCGTTTTAAAAAAAAAAAATTCCATTGATACATGTTCCCTGGGGCAAGACCCGGGTTCTGAAAGACGTTTTTCAACATTAAATTGAATATTGGTCTTTAAAATGATCGTTTTTGAATTCGAACGTTCGAGTCCCATAGACTTCAATGGGGTTCTAAATGTTCGTGCGAACCCGCGGTCTGTTCGAACGTTCTGGTGCGAACCGAACCCGGGTATGTTCGGCTCATCCCTAGCTGTTAGTAATGAATACGAATTTATCTGATGTTACGAATTATTCGAAATAACGAATGCTGCATCTAAACAAATGGAACTAATTATTAATAAATAATGATAATACAAAGGTTTTTTTAATATTGTTATTTATTTATATGAATTCATTATGTTCCATACGGTTTCATATTTCGGATAATTCGTAACTTCGGATAAATACGTATTCGTTACGTTCACTAACAGCCAAATTTAAATGGAAATTCCAATGCCTATAATTTAATAATTAGTATTAGTTCTTATTATTAGTCAGTTATTATTTCAGATGTTTGGTCTTTCGAATTTAGAATTTCTGAATTTACATATTTTCAAGTTTACGAATTTTCAAATATTCGAATTCACGAATATTCTGAAAAATTTCTAAATTAACAAATTTGGCGAAATTCGTAAAAAAAAGACGAATTCGGAATGAAACAAATTACACATGTCTAAAATATATACAAAAGATAATTCTCTGCGTCCGACCATACAGAGGTGTAAAAGCACAGCACTTTATAGACACTTATACAAGCTTCGGCCCCCAAATCGTCAACGCGTTTCTCAGTCATGCCCACCTCTTCAGGGCTGGGCTATGCTGTACATACATATATGGTCAGATTGTCTATCCCTAACCTTTGTAAGGACCCATGTCTAAACTCTCTGCTGTTGCTGGTGATGTCTCTTCTTGCTGAGCCACCTTGGATGCTGGATAGCTCCCTGGATAATTTTTTAAAGCGGTAGTAAACTCTGACAATCTAACTCCAAATCTGCAATATGCTACTTCACGTTGCTCTTTACAATCATTGGGCCACATACATTATGCAAATAAAACGTTCTTACTTGCTCAAATAAACTTTTTCTGAAAGCTCCAGCTAGCATGTTGCCTCCGCCATTATAAGTCCTAGCAGTAATGTATTTCCACCCTCAATGTCTCTGTGGCCATAATCCCGCGCATGTGCATCTGTCTTTGGCTCAGATCCCCAGACTCTCCTAAAATCTTAGAAAGCTTGATCTTCTCCCATAAATAGCCAGACCAATGGGGAACAGCAATGTATCCATCTATTTCCCATCTCACTCCACCATAAACACATGTAAAACATAGACCAGGAGGAGATCCATTATGTAAAACCCTTTATTGACATTAAAATCCTACAAATAAAAAATACGCACTCACACTGATAAGTGCCTAAATCTGGCACTCAGATTAACCACTTGCTTACTGGGCACATATACCCCCCTCCTGCCCAGGTGAAATTTCAGCTTCCGGCACTGCGTCGTTTTAACTGACAATTGCACGGTCGTGCGACGTGGCTCCCAAACAAAATTGACGTCCTTTTTTCCCCAGAAGTAGAGCTTTCTTTTGGTGGTATTTGATCACCTGTGCGGTTTTTATTTTTTGCGCCATAAACAAAAAAGTGCGACAATTTTGAAAAAAAATACAATATTTTTTACTTGTTGCTATAATAAATATGCCAATTTAAAAAAAAAAAAAACACATTTTTCTTTCTCAGTTTAGGCCGATACTGTACGTATTCTTCTACATATTTTTGGTAAAAAAAAGAAAAAATCGCAATAAGCACAAAAGTTATAGCGCCTACAAAATAGGGGACAGAATTATTATTTTTTTTTTACTAGAAGCGATTTTTATTGGGACTGCGACGTTATGGCGGACACATCGGACACTTTTGACACATTTTTGGCGCCATTCACATTTATACTTTGATCAGTGCTATAAATATGCACAAATTACTGTATAAATATGACTGGCATTGAAGGGGTTAACACTAGGGGGTGAGGAAGGGGGTTAAATATGTTCCCTGTATAGTGTTCTAACTGTAGGTGAAGGGGGGTGACTGGGGGAGGTGACCGATCTGTGTCCCTATGTACAAGGGACACAGATCGGTCTCCTCTCCAGAGACAGGACGCTGTCTCGGTGTGAGCCGGCAATGAGAGATGATCTCATATGTTTACATATAAAATCATCTCTCATTGGCCGCACAGATCGCATCGCAAACAGCCACTCTGATTGGCCGTTCGTGGCGATCTGTAATTGGCTGTGTCCAAGGGACACGGCCAACACAGAGTTTCCCCGTTGCGCGCTCTGGAGCGCGTGCGGGGAACGCCCAAAGGGGCAGACGTCAATTGACGTCCAGTTGGATATTCAGGTCCGCGCTGTAGCTGTCATTCGGCTATAGCGCGGGTCTCAAGACGTTAATTCATGTAGCTTCAGGAAGACGTCCAGATACGACGAAATGTGTTGGGACAGAGCCTTGGGAAGCAGTGGCGGCCTCTCCATTAGCCGCTCCCCAAATCCATGCGTCGGGCCCCTAATCTACATGCAGGATCCCCATGGCATGGATTTCAATGGGGTTTATTTTTTTAAGCACATGATTAGAGTCAGAGACTCTAATTGGCTTAACAAAAAGGTGGGCTCCCAGCCAATCGGGTCTCAGAACTCACTTCCTGTTTGGTCAGGAGGAGAAGCAATGGCCCTGGCTCTTCCCTCTGCAAGCTGGAGCGAGAAGCAGCCTCCTAAGTTAAGGCTGGACTGATCATCGCCTTCCTGTCCAATAGCCGCCTTCCCATCCGATCTCCACCTTCCTGTCTGTCTCCCACAGAAGGGGGGCTGGGTGGCTGTGCGAGTGAAGGGGACAGGTTTGTTTGCCGCCCCCCAAACTATTAAGCACCAGCTGCCATTGTTGGGAAGTGACATCACCTCCGCTTACAGTTGAATGCACACCGGCTTTTTGGACCAGTGTGCAACAGCCCTCCCTCTAGAGCAGTGGCCTCAAAACTGTGGCCCGTGGGCCGGATGTGGACCGTTGCTTGCTTTATCTGGCCTTTGGGGCACCATGCCATCCGCTGACACCAATGATAAGGTACCATTCTTCCCACAGACACTAATGATTAAGCACCATTCCTCCCACTGACACCTTCCTTTGGCCACAGTCTGGCCCCTCTAAAGATTTTAAGGACAGTAAACTGGCCCTTTGGTCTGAAAGCTTGGAGTCTTCTGCCCTAGATGCTACACTAGCCCATACTTTGAGTAATTTCTCAGAGTGTGTCTAAGCGGCAGCTGCCAGGCAATCAGGAGGGGATCCTGGCACCTCTCAAATGCCTTTTTTTCTATCTTTACCAAATGTCAGTCAATAATGGCACTAAAATGCCACAAACACAGACGAGTGCCAAGCACCACTGGCTTGAATGGCGATACCACATATCATCTCGCCATGCAGTGTTTTTTCTTATTTTTGCTAAACAGAAGTTTATAATGGGGCTAACATGGTACACACATGAGCCAAGTGCCTAGCACCATTGAGATAAATGGCCATGTTTGACAGATAGTGCCACCTGCTATTACTGCCCACACAAGGTGGCAGAAAGAAAAAAATCAATAATTCATGTTAAGCTGTTGAAAGCAAGTTGTCAATCTTACATTCTGGTCATGTTTTTTTACATGGTATTTCAATATCCCCAATATGTAATGACTTATTGCATTTTTCCTGGATTGGAAGACATTTTGTTATGGCTTGACATATTGTATTTGAGAAGCTGTGCCACAAGAAAAAATAAATAAAAAAATACCAGCTGATGCAAGCTGATGAGATGATGGTGTATCCTATCAGCTTGCCATCCTACGGTCTGGTATCTGATGTAGGGGGAACCTTTTTTGCCTTTTGGCTAAGATCAAGAGTAGTATCTGTTCTTATCAGTGTCCATTAAGGGAGTTGTGCCAACATTCTGGCATGTTGGCTAAGATGGCTGGCTATATAGTATCCTTGCTGGTATGATGGAGGTCCTGAGGGCTCTCCCCATGGGGAAAAAAAATTAAGTGCCCATTGAGCAGGGTGGGATTATTTCTCTGGTGTGGAGAGTTTCAGAGGGGCCCATTGTCTGCTGACCGGAGCAGTGCTACCTTGTCTGGACAGGGGTCGGGTAGGCAGAGTGCCTACAACGTAAAGCACCCCCTTGGCATAGTGCCCCAGGGGTGCCCCTAGTATCACTATGGGTTTGATACCCCACTGTGAGAAAGGGCACTAGGCCACAACACCACTTGTTTTTGGGCTAGGCCTTTTGGCTGAGACTGGGGAAATTTTTGTTACCAGGCCGCAAGGCGTTGTACATGTACTGGCACCTATTTCTTTTTTTTTATATATAGCACCCTCCTAAAGAGTCTGTTAGGATATTTGGAAAATATAGTTCCTTTTGGCTTATCTGTAATCATTGGATGATTGATTTCTTTGGGCTGTTCTGGATTTCACAGGTTGCAGGTTTGACTAGTTCCCCTGCCTTCTGGATGCAGTGCTCGGAGAGTCTAATGGGCATCTTGAATATCTATTGTGCGGCAGCCAAACCCTTTGGAGGTGTGCCCAGTAGGTGGCCAGGGAGAATAGAATAAAAAAATTGGGGTCTGGAGCAGCCAGGTTCTTGTCCCGCTGAAGAAGATTCACAGCCTCAGGGAATATTGCCCCTTTGGGGGCAATTCAACTGGAGTTTTCTGATGGTCATTGAGGTCACAGCTGTGGCAGAGCTATCAAAGGGGGAAGGGTGATTGGTGGCCTCTGTACTTGTAACAAGGTGGCAATTCTTCTCCTGCTCAGACAGCCAGACGCCGCTGACACAGGACACACAGGAAGTGGCACTGGGCTTCCTCCCCCTCCACTCTCTCCCCGAACCGATGTGCTGAAGAGCAGTGTCTGTATAGCTGCCCGCCGATGCCCTTCCATATTGGCTACCTCAGGGCCAATCAGGAGTAGAGGAAAGGGAACAGAGGACCATGGGACATGTAGTCCCGGTGGCAAGTTGCCTGATAGTAATTCCCGATGGGAAAAATACAACCCCAAGCAGGCCGGGCGGTACCAGAAGAGAGAGTAGGGACATGAGGCGGCTGAGTAGACCGGGGAGGACAGGGTAGAGCCCAAAGCAGAGAGAGTGGGCAGGGGAGAAGTGGCTTCCTGTCCTTGGTGGCTACCAAAGGAGCATATCATGGCCAGGATGGTGTGATAGCCTCGCCCACCAGCAGCTCCACGGTTGGAAGCAGGACAGCTAACTCAGGCATCGCTGTGTCGCTGGGTAATCAGGTTGCCAGATGGGCATCCATCCTCAGTTGGGCATCCCTGTTGAGCCTGTTCCAGGACATCCTTTCCTCTAGGTCTTGGTGTCGGCAGGATTGGTAAGGGGGTGGGAACACACCTTGAGCATACATTTAAAGAGAGACAATGCATGCAGATGCCTTTACCTTATCTTTTCATCAGAGCCCTCACAGGAGACACTTAACACCAGTTATCGTGTCACTGGACCTTATTGCATAGATATCTCTTTGGGCCCTTGTTGAGCTAGCTGAAGATACTGGATATCTCCACTAATAGGACTCCCACATTTCTTCTGCTACAAAGCTAAGGACTCAGGGTAAAAAAAATGGTACACATTAAGGAAGAAATCAAACTTTAAAAGTGTAAAGTTTAATAACGCATGATATTGTGTATCGCACTGGGCTTGATATTTTTAGAAAGAAAAAAATCTAATAGCGGGAGAGCAGAAGAATGTTCTACCGCTATCAGAATAAATGCTACATTCTGTGACTACATCTAAAGCACATAATATTCTTCCCCATAAATAAGAAAGCCTGGCCGTACACATTGTTTCTTTCCAGTTTCATCCGTGGCGTGACTGCCTTGTGATTCTCTGATATCACGATAGAAGGTTGTGTATTCATGTAACAACTTATTTTCTTTTGAATCGTCACACTGTTCCGTAATGCACCGAGCGATGCCGGGCCAGGAGGACAGATTAGAAAGGCCTCCTTGTTGTCTCCTTATCACAAGTCTGGTATAGTAATCCAGATTCGTGTGATGAGCAGAAATTACTCTTCGTTCTTGCCAGGAACACGACACTCAACACTCGCACTTAGCAAATGGAATTACATATCAACATACTTTGTATTATGAAAAAAAAAAAAAACACAACTTTCGTAACGTGCCCTCAATGGGCTAGTCCAGGGATCCTCAAACTACGGCCCTCCAGCTGTTGCAGAACTACATATCCCATGAGGCATTGTAAAACTCTGACATTCACAGACATGACTAGGCATTATGGGAATTGTAGTTCTTGAACAACTGGAGGGCCATAGTTTGAAGACCCATGGGCTAGTCCAACCAAATCTGATATTTCAGTGATAGGTCGATATCTGTCTATGTGCGGTGGCCATCATATGGGGTCACACTCATTTATTGTTGGATCATGGAAAAGTTATATTCACACCCTTTTTCTAGCTCTGTGTATTGTACCCATACAAACAAATTTTACAGAGGTGGTTAAACATCAAGAAAGAAACTATAAAATAATGATGAGATGGTATTGGAGTCCAGTAGATTTATATAAAATAAACGGAAGCAACTCGGAAACATGTTGGAGATGTCTTAACGATAGAGGAACAATGACACATATTTGGTATGAGTGTCCAACGGTGAAGGACTTCTGGTACAAGATATTTGATATCTATCGGTTGGCGTCGGGTTCCGAGATACAACCAAGTATTAATATCTCAATATTATCCATTATTCCAGGATCAATGAGAACTATTAGGACAGACATCCTTCACCATATGATAACAACTGCACGGACAATAATAGCTTGAAATTGGCAAAAAGCAGAAAGCCCTACAATAATTCCCTACCCTTCATGCAAATAGGAAATCTATCTCCAGGACCACATGGACACCACCCACCATCCTCGGACAAACCATTGCGCCAAGCAATAAAGTCAAAAGTCTCTGAGTCATCTTTGACGCAGACATGACGATGGATGCACAAATAGGATCAGTCGTCAGCGGTTCTCATCATCTGCTCCGCATGCTACGTAGACTCATCCCCTTCATCCCGGAACAGGACACAGCAGTAGTGGTTGGAACAATCATCAACTCACGACTCGACTACGCAAATTCACTCTATTTAGGACTACCGAAATACCAGATTTCACATCTACAAGTCGTCCAAAACACGGCAGCCAGACTGGTAACTGGTAAAAAGCCGTGGGAACCAATCTCCCCGGCATTGAGGTCCCTCCACTGGCTGCCCGTACAGGACCGGGTGACATTCAAGACACTCTGCCTCACCCACAAATGTACACAGGGTAAAGCTCCTCAATATTTAAACGAGAAAATAAAACCCTACGTCACCAAGCGCGTGCTCCGATCAACCAACCAAAACCTTCTCCAAATCCCCAAATCTCACTACAAATCTAAGGGAGAACGTAGATTCTCGGTCCAAGGACCACGGCTCTGGAATGCTCTACCCATGACCATCCGCTTGGAAGAAAACCATCGGGTTTTTAGGAAAAAACTGAAGACCCACCTCTTCTGAAAGACCTGTACAACTCTGGATGCCAAGCGCCTTGAGGCGATTAAGTTCGCATTTGTTGCGCTATATAAGTTTCTCACTCACTCACTCACTCACTCACTCACTTATAATAGAATGGGTTTGTGAGATGGGCGAAATACAACACATGGAGGAAATGATTACCACTTCCCGCCCGCCGTCCATCATATGACGTCCTTAAATTTGTGGGGGTATATCTGAATGATGGGTGCAGCTACAGGCATCGTTCAGAGATCGTCTTTTTCAGCCAGCGATTCCCTACACCATAAAAATGATAATTTTCCTGACAATCCTCTCCAGGCTGCGGGCCATCCCTGCTGCTTGTGCACCTTTTTCTATCACACTTTTCCCTTCCACATAACTTCCCATTAATGTGCTTTGATACAGCACTTTGGGAACATACAACTTCTTTTGCAATTACCTTTTGAGGCTTTCCCTCCTTATGGAGGGTGTCAATGATGGTTTTCTGCACAACTGTCAGGTCAGCAGTCTTTCCCATGATTGTGATTCCTACTGAACCAGACTGAGAGACCATTTAAAGGCTCAGGAACCCTTTGCAGGTGTTATGGCTTAATTAGCTGATTAGAGTGGGACACTTTGAGCCGAGAATATTCCACCTTTTCACAATATTCTAATTTTCTGAGATTGTGGATTTGGGGTTTTCATGAGCTGTAAGGCATAATCATCACAATGATGACAAATCACGGCTTTTGAACTATCTTGCTTTGCATGTAATGGCCGGGATTCAGAAAGGACTTACGACGGCATATCTCCAGATACGGCGTCGTAAGTCAAAATGAGCACCGTCGGATCTATGCGCTTAATCAGAAAGGCAGTTACGCCTGAATTTGGCCAAGATACGACCAACGTAAGTCTCTTACGCCGTCGTATCTTGGGTGCATATTTACGCTGACTGCAAGGGGCGCTTCCATAGATTTACGTGTCGAATATGCAAATGACCTAGATATGCCGATTCACGAACGTACTTGCGCCCGTCTGATTTAGCTACGCTGTTTACGTAAGGCGTATGTCCGGCGTAAGTTTACCCCTCATAAAGCAGGGGTAAGTCATGTTAGGGTATGGACGTCGGAACAGCGTTGTATTTTACGTCGTTTGCGTAAGTCGTACTTGAATAGGGCTGGGAGTAAGTTACGTTCACGTCGAAAGCATTGAGCCAACGTATCTTAAGGAGTATTTGCGACGTGATTCTGAGTATGCGCGCGCATGCGCCGTTCGATCGAACATGCATTTACATGGGGTCACGCTTCATTACAATAAAACACGCCCACTGCCTTGCTACTTTGAATTACGTGGGCTTACGCCGGCCCATTTACGATACGCCAACGTAACTTTGGGAGAAAGTGCTTTCTGAATACAGTACTTGCCTCTCAATGTTACGCCGGCGTAGCGCATATGGGATGCGCTACGCCTGCTCAAAGATACGACAATGTATCTGAATCGCGGCCAATGAGTCTATCTCATATATTAGTTTCACCTTTTAAGTTGCATTAGTGAAATAAATTAACTTTTGCACGATATTCAAATTTTACGAGTTTCACCATTGGTTCCACCACCTACCCACCTCTTTAATGTATACTGTTAGCACGGTTTAATGGTTCCACCACCTACCCACCTCTGAGCACTGTCCATTGGTCCACCCACCTCTGAGCACTGTCCAATAGTTCCACCCTCTACCCACCTCTGAGCACCATCCCTTGGTTCCACCCCCTACCCACCTCTGAGCACTGTCCATTGGTTCCACCCTCTACACACCTCTGAGCACCATCCATTGGTTCCACCCCCTACCCACCTCTGAGCACCGTCCATTAGTTCCACCCCATACCCATCACTGAGCAATGTCCATTGGTTCCACCCCCTACCCACCTCTGAAGACCATCCATTAGTTCCACCCCCTACCCACCTCTGAGCACCATCCATTGGTTCCACCCCCTACCCACCTCTGAGCACCATCCATTGGTTCCACCCCCTACCCACCTCTTAAACTTATACTGTTAGCATGGTTTAATGGTTCCACCACCTACCCACCTCTGAGCACTGTCCATTGGTCCACCCACCTCTAAAGCACTGTCCAATGGTTCCACCCCCTACCCACCTTTGAGCACCGTCCCTTGGTTCCACCCCCTACCCACCTCTGAGCACTGTCCATTGGTTCCACCCCCTACACACCTCTGAGCACCATCCATTGGTTCCACCCCCTACCCACCGCTATAGCGCGGTGAAGAAGTGGTTAAGCTAGCATGAAGGCATCTGCCTACAAGCTTCCAATTGTGAGAAGCTAACAGTATGGACAGGAGAACAGCTTGTAAAACTGTGCAAGGTCGAAGGTGACGCTTGAGTTCAGCTTTAATTTTGTGTCTCGTAAATATGGTCTCCTACGTCTGGAACAATCAGTTTTGTGACATGATTTGGAGAACATTGGATTTATTGCAGTTGTAATCATGAGAAATTAAAAGTCACTTCAGAAGCAGACGTTTGTTTTGTGATTAAAAAATTTCCTCCTCGATGTGGGGTTGAAAGGTTTAATTTCTCATGCATGTGTTGACCTTGAAATATTGACGCGGCTAATCAAAGAAGGGAAACACGGCTCTGCCAAATGACCAGTTTTCCCTTTGTTTGGGCTGGGTGGACTGTCCAAAGTTCACTATTGTCCAATGATAATTTATATCACATGTGCATGTCTGTTTATTGTTTGCCAAGCCACGTAAGCAAACTCAAAATAGTAGAGCATTTAAGGGCTCATTCACATTACACAATGTGTGATAATCATAGCATACATAGCGCACCTGCGATTGAGAATGTGTGAGAATATGTGCGCTGCCATGCGTGGTTACAATGTATTGTAGTGCTTGCAATTTTCTTTTAATGCAATTCTTATATGCTGCATTATTCTCCCCCAGGGGACATGTGTTAGTGCAAAATACTGTATATATTTTTTAACAGATTGCTTTTAAAGGAGAAGCGTCCATAGACGCCAAATGTAGGACTCGGCAGTGCCCCCAGCACCCGCATCATTGGATTTGATTGACAGCAGTGGGAGCCAATGGCTGTGCTGCTATCAATCTATCCAATCAAGAGCCGAGAACCCCAGGCAGAAAGGAAAAGCGCGTCTCCGGCAAGGGAATACAGGACTCGCGTAAGTAAAACGGGGGGCTGGAGGTCGGTCAGTGACAGAATTTTTTTCACCTTAATGCATAAAAGTGAAAAAACATGAGGGTTTACAACCCCTTCCAGAGCTTACAGTATCTTTGGGAAATAGGTATGAGTGCTGCCAGCATTGCTGCAGAGGTTGAAGGGGTGGGGGGTCAGCCTGTCAGTGCTCAGACCATACGCTGCAAGCTTCATCAAATTGGTCTGCGTGGCTGTCATCCCAATAGTAAGACTCTTCTAAAGATGATGCACAAGAAAGCCTGCAAACAGTTTGCTGAAGACAAGCAAACTAAGGACATGGATTACTGGAACCATGTCCTGTGGTCTGATGAGACCAAGATAAACTTATTTGGTTCAGATGATGTCAAATGTGTGTGGCGGCAACCAGGTGAGGAGTACATAGACAAGTGTGTCTTGCCTACAGTCAGGCATGGTGGTGGGAGTGTCATGGTCTGGGGCTGCATGAGTGCTGGCGACACTGGGGAGCTACAGATCATTGAGGGAACCATGAATGCCAACATGTACTATGACATACTGAGGCAGAGCATGATCTCCTCCCTTCGGAGACTGGGCCGCAGGGCAGTATTCCAACATGATAACGACCTAAAACACACCTCCAAGGTGACCACTGCCTTGCTAAAGAAGCTGAGGGTAAAGGTGATGGATCCTCAAACGAAAGGTGGAGGAGCACAAGGTCTCTAACATCCACCAGCTCTGTGATGTCGTCATGGAGGAGTGGAAGAGGACTCCACTGGCAACCTGTGAAGCTCTGGTGAATTCCATGCCCAAAAGGGTTAAGGCAGTGCTGGAAAATAATAGTGGTCACACAAAATATTGACACTTTGGACCCAATTTGGACATTTTCACTTAGGGGTGTACTCACTTTTGTTGCCAGCGGTTTAGACATTAATGGCTGTGACTCAAGATACCTCTCAAGCTTCACCCATGCTGGCCTGCTCGGTCCCTGGCTTGACACACAAGGCTGCTCTGCAAGCGTCATCTCCACTTGCTGGGTCCCTGAATTGATTCCCACTGAAGTTTCCAGATTCCTCACCATACCCGTCTGGTGAAAATTCTGCTCCAGTAGTTGCTTCAGTTACTCACTGTGGTCCCTGGTAATAAGGCGGATAATCCCTTACTGGTGATAGCTTCCCCTCTACCTCTGACCATGACAGGTTCTCCGGCCAGCAGAACCGTCACTTCTGGTTGGACTGCAAGCTGCAGTCCCAACCTTGCGCTGCTCTCTTGCTTCTGGATAGGCCCTTAGACAGCCTAGCAGCCAGATGTGCCCAAAATAGGCCCCATCTCCAGCCTAGCAGCCAGGGCAATACAACACACGTCCACCCAGACAGCCGTCCAGGTGGCACAGAACATAGATCACCTGACTCCACCCAAATATATAGGCTCACCCAGCAGGCCAAGGGATCCAAGAAAACCCCTGCCCATTGGCTGAGATACCCTATATACCCATTATTCACCATCATTGATTTACCAGCAAGGCTATTACGGAATGGTTTTGGGTTTAGTGGAAAACTCATTCTGATCTACAGATCAGTGAAAGGAAGAAAACATTTCCCAGCAGAATTCTCAGAGAGCACACCGCCAGAGAGAGAGAGCAGGAAATGCTTAGAGGTACTCCTGATGAAAGCAAGAATTGCCCTTTCTGTAAAAAAATGTAAATTACATGCACCTGTCAAAAAGGTGAGGAAAAATTGGGCTTTTGGGTGTCGGTGGTACCTTCAAATTGTAAGCCTATAGAGGAACTCTTAATAAAAGCAAGAATTGGCCTTGCTATAAAAATCTTAAATTATATGCACCTGTCAAACAGGTGCTGAACAATTGGTGTTAATTGTGTCCTTAAAACCTATACCAAAAAATTACTTCAAGATAAAATCAACACCCACAAAGCTAGGCAGCCTAGACAGTCCAAGATTCTAGACCCCAAAAGCATTTAATCAGCGACATTGGCATCAGGGCCTTGATAGCCGCTGCTAATCCAGGACTGATTCATTTTGACAAATGTCAGCCGGTCAATGGAGTCTGTGGACAGACACGCTCTTTTATCTGTCACAAAACCTCCAGCAGCACTGATTGCCCGTTTGGAAAGCACGCTGGAGGCAGGGCAGCCCAGCAGCTCAATTGCATACTGGGCAAGTTCTGGTCAGTGATCTATACTCATGACCCAGTAACCTAGTGGATTGTGGAAGCTAAGAGCCCTGGGTAAAATGTAGAAGTTGAAAGGATGGACAGCCGCACCTCCAAAAAAAACCTTAGGTTGTCTTTATTTTAAAAAAATAGGTGGAAAATGCACTACAAATAACAGCAAAGGGTGGAATACAGCCTACACGTTTCGCACTGCGATCAGTGCTTAGTGCTTTCAACTTCTACATTTTGCCTCGTGCATTGCCGGCACTCCTGGCCTCCTGAGCAGCTACTGATTGTCCAGCAGACCCACCTTGAGTGGTAATTTCTCTTTCCCTTGAGAGCCCTGGGTGCTGAGGACTAAAAAATATTTAAATGCATCACTTAAGCGGCCCCCCTTCTCTACTGCTCCTCCTTTGGCATCAAACGTACCTTTTCCATGAGACTGTAACCAGGGCCACTTCACTAGGGCTTCTGCGCTGTTCTGTTTTTTTCCGCCTGGTGGTCTGTCTCCCGGCCTCTCTACTTGGTGCCACCGTGCTGTAAACACAGCATCATTTCCCATACAGCCAATCACCAGAGGCACAGCGCCTCCCACTCCGTGGCCGGCCAATCGCGCACAAACGAGCCTAGAAAAAAAATGATTCCCCGCCCACCCGACGGGGAAAAGTTTTTTTTTCTAGGCTCGTTTGTGCGCGATTGGCGGGCGGCGGAGTGGGAGGCGCTGTGCCTCTGTGGTGATTGGCTGTATGGGAAATGATGCTGTGTTTACAGCACGGCGGGCAAAATTTGGTTTTCTACATCTGAAGCATCCAGCAGGGTAAGCAGGGCAGGGAGAGAGAAGACGGTATCGCAGGAGAGAGAGAGAGAGACAGTGAGCAGTGCTGAGTAGAGAGCTGCTGAAGCTAACGTAAGAAAACCAGCAGGTGATTTCCCTCTGTTCAGCGCTGCTCACTGTCTCTCCATCTGCATGATTAATGTAGGAAGGGACAGAGCTGGGGGGGTGTCTGTGTAAATCTAAAGGGGTCTAGGGGTGCAAAGTGTTGCTGTATAATGTAAAAGGGTTCTTAACTTAACATTGGTTGCCCCTCATATAGCAGGGGCAACTTTACGCGTCGCAAATCTAACGTAAACGTTTTAACTTCACTGCGTCGACCGCGCGTACGTTCGGGAATTCGCGTATTTTGCTAATTTGCATACTCGACGGGGAAAACGACGGAGGCGACACCTAGCGGCGAAAAAAAAAAATGCATTTAAGATCCGACAGCATAAGAGCCTTACGCCTGTCGGATCTAATGGATATCTATGCGTAACTGATTCTAAGAATCAGTTGCATAGATACGACGGCCCAGATTAGGACTTACGACGGCGTACATTGCGTTGCGCCGTCGTAAGCCCTTTGAGAATCTGGGCCTGAGTTCTGTGCTAAAGGGTTGTAACTATATCTATATTTCTATCTTACAAGGTTTCACAGTTTGACAACCAACATATTATTGAACTAGATAAAATAACAATTTGATAGACACCAACTATGACATGAATCCAATGTAAGTCATCCTTTGGAGGTACACTGTGGCCAATCAGCTCTCTGCACCTTAAAATTTAGGCACGCTTGGAGTCTTATGGATTGACGTACCACATTTTTAATATATTACTCCATCGAAAGGACCCAACCTGGCCACGTCCAAAATATCATAAAGAAGTAAGAGATAAATAGAACCCTATATTCTCAACAACAAGGCGGACTTTGAAGGCAATTTGTACTTAAAAGTTAACAATCTTTATTTCACAAATATTCAAAAACAAACTGTAAAATCATGATTGTACCCTCTATATTCAATAGATCAGAGGATACCCAAGCCCAAGTATGGAGATCCAGATCCAGCTAGACAATGTTGTGTGTTTGTAGAAAAAGTCCTTCAATAGGAGTATAGTTAGAAATTTTCGCATGGATATCAAAGATCAAGTCCACGATTCCTCCATACCTGCATGTGAGCACGTTTTTCAAGACTAACTTGCTTCCTCAGGACTGATTGGGTGGGTGCTGTTTAGTTTTAAATGCAGAAAGATGGGCGGCAAACGATCATGCAGCAGACACAGGTGCCCAACCAAGGAACGGCGAGGGTAGAAAGGGGGAGACACAATATGTGGCACCCAAACCCACATTCCCGAGAAATAACACTGACCAAGTCTGGAAACACTGGACAAAAGAACCCAGAGCCACAGTGCTCCAATGAGGTGAGAGGTAGGGAAAACAAGGAGCTTAAAAACAGTGGGGCAGATTCAGGTAGCTTTGCCCATTTTTTACGGAGGCGCAGCGCACCGTTTTGCCGCTGCGCCTCCGTAAATTTCCTGCGCTACGCTTGATTCACGGAGCAGTAGCTCTGTAAATTGCGTGTGCGCTCTGGAAAACTGCCCGGCGTAAGGGCGCGTAATTTAAATGATCCCGTAGGGGGCGTGGATCATTTAAATTAGGCGCGTTCCCGCGCCGAGCGTAGTGCGCATGCTCCGTCGGGAAACTTTCCCGACGTGCATTGCGGTAAATGACGTCGCAAGGACGTCATTTGCTTCAAAGTGAACGTGAATGGCGTCCAGCGCCATTCACGATTCACTTCCGCAAACAACGTAAAATTTAAACTTCGCGACGGGGGAACGACGGGTATATGTAGCATTGGCTGCCCCTGCTATTAGCAGGAGCAGCCTTACGCAAAAACCGACGTACGCAAACGACGTAAACTACGTACGCAGGGCTCGCGTAGGGTTGTGAATCGGCGTTAGTATGCAATTTGCATACTATACGCTGACCACTACGGGAACGCCCCCTAGCGGGCATCGTAAGAATGCAGCCTACGATATGACTGGCATAAGAGCCTTATGCTAGTCATATCTTAGGCTGCAGTCGGCGTATCGAGGTTCCTGAATCAGGAGCATTCGAAACGCCGGCGCAAGTAAGCAATTGCGCTGCGTAACTATGGTTACGCAGACGCAATTGCTTCTTGAATCTGGGCCTGTGTAAAGTTAAAGGGGTTGTAAACCCTCGTGTTTTTTCACCTTAATGCATCCTATGCATTTTGAGTTACAGATGAGTTCTAGGGCTAGAGTTATTGGTCTCGCTCTCCCGATCGCGGCGATACCTTACATGTGTGGTTTGAACACAGTTTTAGGGTGGTACTATATTCAATGTGACTTCCCCATTCCCTCCACAAAGGTTGCAGATTGTTCGACACCATTATCATCACAGGGGCCAACTCCATATTGGAATGTCCAACACGTTTAGCTATCTATGATGGTCAGGTGCCCAGAAACTATGGCCCAGATTCTTGTCCACTGGGCGTATCTCTGCGGCATCGTAACGTATCCGATTTACGTTACGCCGCCGCAAGTTTTTCAGGCAAGTGCTTTATTCACAAAGCACTTGCCTGTAAAGTTGCGGCGGCGTAGCGTAAATCACCCGGCGGAATTCAAATTTGGCGGTTAGGGGGCGTGTTTCATTTAAATGAAGCGCGTCCCCGCGCCGAACGAACTGCGCATGCGCCGTCCGTAAAATATCCCAGTGTGCATTGCTCCAAATGACGTCGCAAGGACGTCATTGGTTTCGACGTGAACTTAAATGACGTCCAGCCCCATTCACGGACGACTTACGCAAACGACGTAACTTTTTCAAATTTCGACGAGGGAACGACGGCCATACTTAACATTGGCTGCGCCTCATATAGCAGGGACAACTTTACGCCGGGAAAAGCCTAACGTAAACGTCGTAACTTTACTGCATCGGCTGCGCGTACGTTCGGGAATTCGCGTATCTAGCTAATTTGCATACTCGACGGGGAATTCGACGGAAGCGCCACCTAGCGGTAAAAAAAAAATGCAGTTAAGATCCGACGGCGTAAGAGACTTACGCCTGTCGGATCTAATGGATATCTATGCGTAACTGATTCTAAGAATCAGACGCATAGATACGACGGCGTACATGGCGCTGCGCCGTCGTAAGTGCTATAAGAATCTGGGCCTATATGTATAAACAGTTCAAAATGAGAAAGGGAAAAAGAGGGACTATAGCGGTGCTTAATCACATAATGATGGGAACCATACAAGGGTAGGTAAAAGGTATATATGAATTAAAGGGGTTGTAAAGGTAATTTTTTTCCCTAAATCGCTTCCTTTACCTTAGTGCAGTCCTCCTTCACTTACCTCATCCTTCCATTTTGCGTTTAAATGTCCTTATTTCTTCTGAGAAATCCTCACTTCCTGTTCTTCTGTCTGTAACTCCACACAGTAATGCAAGGCTTTCTCCCTGGTGTGGAGTGTCGTGCTCGCCCCCTCCCTTGGACTACAGGGGATTCAGGATGCTCTCTACCTTGCAGATAGAGAAAGGAGCTGTGTGTTAGTGGGAGGACTGCACTAAGGTAAAGGAAGCTATTTAGGAGAAAAAAATGGTACCTTTACAACCCCTTTAAGTGCCCTTCCTTGCTGTGGTTGCCCTTCATTTACCTCTTTACCCTCCCAGTATTTCCTCCTGTTTAGGGGGGGGGGGGGGGGTATAGGGTCTTAGGTGGTAAGTGCCTCTGCTTTTCTGGTGGATTTGTCAGCAAGGATATTTCTGCTATACATATATTGTTGATTTATTTTTGTTTTTGTTTCTATTTCATGTTTGCATAGATATCTTTTCCATCTATGGTTGACGCATACATCCCCTGATGAAGCCAAGAGGCGAAACATGTCCAGGATTACGTATGATTACTCAACCTTCAGGAAATCTCCATATACAACCACTACTTTAGATATATCCCATACTAAACGACCTCTTGTGATGTGTTACTCAATTTTAACTTTTTTTTTGTATAATTAAAGATAATTCATATATACCTTTTACCTACCCTTGTATGGTTTCCATTACTATGTGATTAAGCACCTCTAAAGTCCCTCCCCTTCCCTTTCTCATTTTGAACAAATTAACTTTCGGGCATGAGGTGCGTTATTACAGGTGTCTACCCTTAGTCGGACAAAAAATTCAATAAGATGTATAAACATTATGGGCCAGATTCACGTAGGGAGCGCTTATTTGTGAGCGGGCGTAACGTATCCTATTTACGTTACGCCTCCGCAACTTTGACAGGCAAGTGCAGTATTCACAAAGCAAAGTTGCGGCGGCGTAGCGTAAATAGGCCGGCGTAAGCCCGCCTAATTCAAATATGGAACATGTGGGCGTGTTTTATGTCAATTTATTGTGACCCCGCGTAAATGACGCTTTTTACGAACGGCAAAAGTAAAAGTATCCCAGTGCGGATGCTCCAAATTAACCCGCAAAAAGCCAATGCTTCCGACGTGAACGTAAATGACGCGCAGCCCTATTCGCCAACGACTTACGCAAACGACGTAATCGCCGGAAAATTTGACACTGGCCCGACGCCCATACTTAACATTGGCTGCGCCTCATATAGCAGGGGCAACTTTACGCCGGAAAAAGCCTAACGTAAACGGCGTATCTGTACTGCGACGGCCGGGTGTACGTTCGTGAATTGGCGTATCTAGCTGATTTACATATTCTAGGCGTAAATCAGCGTACACGCCCCTAGCGGCCAGCGTAAATATGCAATTAAGATACGACGGCGTAGGCGACTTACGCTGGTCGTATCTTAGAAAAATTCTGGCGTATCTGATTCTTTTAATCAGGCGCCAAGATACGACGCCTCAGACTCAGAGATACGACGGCGTATCTGGAGATACGCCGTCGTATCTCCTACGTGAATCTGGGCCTATTTATGTTACACCAGCAGTAATTTTTTATTTGCTGGGCGTTCAAAACCATCATGAAATCATAAGGCTGCTTCTATGTTTCAAACCCAAACAGGATTCAAAATGGACTTTTGTGTGCCAAACTTGCAATAAAAGGACATAAAGTACTACGCCCTGTCTGTAGTCTCTTATTTTGGAAATGAAACAAGTCTTTGTTGTGTATTTAATAGAAGAGATGCCTCTTTAATTATGTACTAGTGTACAGTAAGCATGAACACCAATTAGGCAGTCGGTGGGAACGTTGAAAACTTTTTGGACCCTGTAAACAGAATGCAAATTGGGTGTACACAGGAGTAAACACGCGTGACGTAATGCTGGTAGAAATACGACGGCCTATAAGTGAGAATAAGGGAAAAGAACAAACTATTCGGAAACAAAATGCTGTTTGTAGGGAGTGACTTCCTGATAGATAATGACAAACTGGATGAAACAAGTTCAGGGTTTACTCCGGGCCAAGAGGAGCAAAGAAGAAAAAAAAAGAACACAGAATTCTTTACTTATAGGTTGTTAAAGCGGGGGTTCACCCTAAAAAAAAAATTTTAACATTAGATTCAGGCGAGTTGTTAGAATCACAATCGGGTGTTTTTTTTTAAATCGTTGCCGTCAGGGCCGGACTTACCATTGGGCTTGACTGGGCTCAAGCCCATGGGCCCCACCCAATAGGGGGCCCCCCTTAAAAAAAAAAAAAAAAAAAAAAATTTTTCTTTTTTTTAGGGGTCCGGAGGTCCCCAGGGGCCCGGAGGCCCACAGGGCCCCGGATGACAACCCCCTTTTTTTTCTATAAAAAAAAAACATTTTTTAAAAATATTTGTTTTTTATTAAAGGGCTCAGAGGTCCCCAGGGCCAACCCCCCCTTTTATTTATTTTTTATAAATGTTTATTTTATTTTTTTTGTTTATATTTTTTTATTTTTTATTAAAAGGCCCAGATGTCCCCAGGGCCCTGGATGGCAACCTCCCTTTTTTATGTATTTTTTATCAATGTTTTTTTTTTCTTTTCATTAAAGGGCCCAGAGGTTTCTTTTTTCTTTTTATTAAAGGGCCCAGAGGTCCCCAGGGCCCCAGATGGCTACCCCCCTTTTTTTATATATATTTCTTTATTTCAGCACCCCCCCCCCCCCCCCCGGTTCTCTGCTCCAGGGGGCCCATGCCTTAAGCTGTTTAAGGGGCCCCAAAATTCCTGATGGCGGCCCTGCGCATACCTCCCAACACGCACGGATTCTGCGGGACTTTCACGCACAGACAGCTTCTTCCCGCAGTCCCGCGAAAGGGTTAATTTTCCCGCACTACAAGAGGAGGCAGCACGGAAGCAGGAGGAACCGGAGCGGTGTGTGGAGGACTGTGGCTGCTGAAGGGAAGAAAGCCGACAGCCGGGCTAATGACAGTCTGTGGCCCCGGCTATCGGCACAGGTGAGAGAGGCACCCCCCCGCTCAACAACTTTAATAATGCGCACCCCCCCCGCTCAACAACTATGAATCCCCCCCCGCTCAACATCTTCGATCCCCCCCCCAATTCTCGGCTCCAGGGGGCCCCTTCAACACTCAAGCCCAGGGGCCCTCACCACCCTAAGTCCTGCCCTGGTTGCCGTACATACCGTTTTATAGATATATGTTCACCGCGGCTTCCGGGTATAATCTGCGGGACTGGGCGTTCCTAATTGATTGACAGGCTTCTGGCCGTCGCATACAGAGCGTCACGAGTTGCCGAAAGAAGCCAGACTGCGAGTCGGCTCTATACTGCGCCTGCGCAGCGACATCCGGCTTCTTTCGGCAACTCGTGAGGCGCTGTATGCGACGGTCGGAAGCCTGTCAATCAATTAGGAACTCCCAGTCCCGCAGATTATACCCGGAAACCGCGGTGAACATATATCTATAAAACGGTATGTACGGCAACGATTTAAAAAAAAAACACCCGATTGTGATTCTAACAACTCGCCTGAATCTAATGTTAAAAAATTTTTTTTTGGGTGAACCCCCGCTTTAATGAATAGACAAAGATCATTTGCCTTGGGTGTCAAATATACGCTACATTATTTATTGTTTCATTTAACCCCTTCCCGCCGATGTAACACATACACTATATTACCAAAAGTATTGGGACATCTGCCTTTACACACACATGAACTTTAATGGCATCCCAGTCTTAGTCCGTAGGGTTCAATATTGAGTTGGCCCCACCCTTTGCAGCTATAACAGCTTCACCTCTTCTGGGAAGACTGTCCACAAGGTTTAGGAGTGTGTCTATGGGAATGTTTGACCGTTCTTCCAGAAGAGCATTTGTGAAGTCAGGCACTGATGTTCAGGGCCGCCATCAGGGGGGGTACAGGCATTACAACTGGCCCCCCTCCATTTTTTTTTTGTAGCGCCCCCCTTACTTTCAGTAAAGGCGCTACGCTAAAGTTAGTGGGAGAATGAGAGAGATAAGTTGCTCTCATTCTTAATTGTGTTAAATTTGTCTGTCGCCAAATCTGGATTGTTCTGTGGGTCAGTCTGCGTTCCGGGGATGCAGTTTCATCTCTGGGCGGCAGGTGGCGCCAGAGAGGTCCAGGCGGAGCCGCTTCTTCCCAGCAGCCAATGAGAGGAGTTGGGCCTCGCTGTGCATGCTGGGGGGGGGGGTATTTCTGTGGCGGAGGCCGTTGTTCTGGGTTCTTCGCGGGTTCCTGGTTCCAGGTGCGGCACCCACATTTAGGGTGTGCGCACATCGCGGGCCCCACCACTATGGCCCACCTGGCCTGGGGTCGCGCGCTACGCGGAGTTCCAGAATCTGGGCCCTCCTGGCCCGGAGCAACTGATGCCACAAAGGCTGAGGAGATCCCAGGCTGTATGCCGTTCGGTGGGGGATCGGCTTGAGGAGAACCCGGAGGCAGGTTATCCAAAAGGGCTTGAATGAACCATTGACAGGTACACTTGCACTGTCAACCGGTGACCCTAACGTGATTTATTGAGAGGATTCGCTCTGCTGTTCACATTGTCAGCATTGAGCCTGTGGCAGAGGTTTCATCTGGCATCCTAATCTAATCAGAGCCAAGTCGGTGGCAGAGACTTGTTCCTCCCAGCAACCTAAAGTGGCGTTCTGGCTGCCAGGCCTGTGGCAGAGGTCTGTCCAGGGGCACTTCACCCACTCTGGCTGGAGTGGCAACATATTGTTACAGCTGAAGAAAAGCAGGATTGCTTTTCCTTATCCAAAGCCTGATACCGCAAAGTTCCTTTATTTCATCAACCTTTCCTGTCTACCTAAGTTCATGTTGGTCGTGTTTGACCAAAGAAATAAAGCATTCAGAAAACTTCATCTGCAGACTGGACATTCGATTACTGCTTTACTCACTACCTTCACCCCTAGACATCACTCAGAGGTAACTTAATACGCCGATCCCAAATCAATCAGCGGCCCCTGAGGGGGTAGCGCTACATTTTTTTTTGTAATATTAGATTTTTTTTGCATTACACCTGTAAGGGGCCAGATGGTCCCCAGGGCCACTTACAGGCCCTGCTGACCCCCCTCCCATTTTTTTTGCATTACACCTGTAAGGGGCCCAATGGTCCCCAGGGCTCCTTACAGGCCCAGCTGGCCCCCTACCATTTTTTTTTTTATTTGATTTTTTTTTGCATTACACCTGTAAGGGGCCCGATGGTAGCAGTGTGTCAGACTGACACGCCTCACCACCAATCACCACGATGCATGCCCCCACGGGCGCACGGTGGCTGTTATCCTGCTGGACGTAATATGACATCCAGTCAGGATATTTAAACCACCGGCCGGCTGTCATTCTGCTACAGGCCAGGCGGGAAGTGGTTATAGACGGGAGTTTTTAACCCTTTTTTGGGGTTAAAAACGCCCCGCTAGCGGCCGAAAAGTGAGGCTAAAGTAGGCAGTGTTTTAACGGTAATTGCGGGCGCTGTCAGTGTGAAAGGGGTCTTAAGGCTCGTACACACGATAGGTTAAACCGATGAAAACTGTCTGATGGACCGTTTTCATCGGTCCAAACCGATCGTGTGTGGGCGCCATAGGTTATTTAACCTTCTGTTAAAAAAAAGAAAACTTGCTTTAAAATGTAACCGATGGATTCCTAACCGATAGGTCAAAACCGATCATTAGTATGCAAAACCATCGGTTAAAAACCTGCGCATGCTCAGAATCAAGTCGACGCATGCTTGGAAGCATTGAACTTCGTTTTTTTCAGCACGTCGCTGTGTTTTACGTCACCGCGTTCTGACACGATCGGTTTTTTAACTGATGGTGTGTAGGCGTGATGGACCATCAGTCAGCTTCATCGGTTAACCTAGGACAACGGTCCTTCAGACCGTTTTCATCGGATGGACTGATCGTGTGTACGCACTTTATAACCTGTGTGCAAATACAATAATTATTGTTTGATCTGTAATTTTAAATCTGAACTCCAGGAATGAACTTTGCATAGTTACATTGGTCCAGCTTGGCACGAGGTAAATATGCATATCTCATACCTGAGGGGCCCCTGGGGAAGCTGATATTCACTAAAGTCGATGTTATTACAGTGATAGCCACAAACTTCCAGGTGCTGCTCAGGTTCTAATGCCGTGTACACACGATCATTTTTCGGCATGAAAAATGGGCCAGATCCACAAAAGGGATACGCCGTCGTATCCCTGTTTCTATCTTTGGAACTGATCCACAGAATCAGTTTCCAATAGATAGGCAGAAGATCCGACATATGTAAGGGACTTACACTGCCGGATCTTAGGATGCAGTACCTCGGCCGCCGCTGGGGGCATTTCGTGACGAAATGCCGCTTCGGGTATGCAAATTAGCACTTACAGAGATCCACAAAGCTTTTCTGCTTCGTTTTTTCTCCGTAAGTATTAGTTTGCCTGCGTAACTTTAGGGCTGCTTTTACAAAGTGTAAACTGTTTACACCTTGTAAAAGTAGACCCTTCTTACCCGCGATGCTGTTATTTTATTTTTTATTTTTTTTAATTTCCCGCCGTATCTTTTTTTTTTACCCGGCGCGATTCAAAAAACTCGGCGTAACGTAAAACCGCGCTATGCCCTTCGGGAAAATGACGTCACGAGCATGCGCAGTATGTCCGGCGCGGGAGCGCGCCTAATTTAAATGGGACTCGCCCCATTTGAATAGGAACGCCTTGCGCCGGCGGAATTTAAGTTACACACCCGAAAATTTCTAGGTAAGTGCTTTGTGGATCGGGCACTTAGGTAGAAATTTTCCGGCAGTGTAACTTAAATGGGAAAAGATAAGTTACGGCGGCTGGCTGTGGATCTGGCCTTGTTTTTAAAAAATTTAATTTAAAATGATAGTGTGTGGGCTTCACATAATTTTTCGGCTTCTGAAAAACGACAACAATTTTTTTCGAACATGCTGCATTTTTTAACGACATTTTAAACAATGACGTTTTTTGGGTTGTGAAAAACGGTCGTGTGCGGGCTAAAACGACTATAAAAACCCGCGCATGCCCAGAAGCAAGTTATGAGACGGGAGCGCTCGTTCTGGTAAAACTACCGTTCATAATGGAGTAAGCACATTCATCACGCTGTAACAGACTGAAAAGCGCGAATCGTCTTTTACTAACACGGAATCAGCAAAAGCAGCCCCAAGGGTGGCGCCATCCGCATTGAAACTTCCCCTTTATAGTGCCGTTGTACGTCACCACTGATTGCTAGAGCATTTTTTTAAAACGATGGTGTGTGGGCAACGTCGTTTTAATGATGAAGTTGGAAAAACATAGTTTTTTCTACATGCCGAAAAACATTGTTTTTTTTCATACTGAAAAATGATCATGTGTACGCGGAATTAGTGGCTGCCCCACTGCACACTAAACACAGTGGCCATTGTGAAGTGGGACAGCCAACGTCATAGAAACCACAGGGCCCAAAAGATTGCAACTATCATTGTGGTGTCACCAACTAATACAATGATTTTCACCTTCCCCAGCAGCCCTTCAGGTGTGAGATATGGATATTTACATTGCTCAAAGTTGGATCAGTTTAGCTATACAATAAAGATCAAGGCCCGGATTCAGATACATTATCGTATCTATCGGCGGGCGTAGCGTATCTCAGATACACTACGCCGCCGTAACTTAGGGCGCAAGTTCCGTATTCAGAAAGAACTTGCGCCCTAAGTTACGGTGGCGTAGTGTAAATGTGTCGGCGTAAGCCCGCCTAATTCAAATTTGGCTGGTAGTGGGCGTGTTTTATGTTAAACTATCATGACCCCACGTATTTCACGTTTCTTACGCATGCGCCGTCCGTTAAAGAATCCCAGTGCGCATGCTCCAAATTACGCCGCAAATCGTCAATGCTTTAGACGTGAACGTAACTTACGCAAAGCCCTATTCGCGAACGACTTACGCAAACGACGTAATCAACGGAAATGTTGACGCTGGCCCGACGTCCATACTTAACATTGGATACGCCTCATATAGTAGGGGTAACTATACGCCGGAAAAAGCCTAACGTAAACAACGTAAAAAAATGCGCTGGGCGGACGTACGTTTCTGAATCGGCGTATCTACCTAACTTGCATTTTCGACGCGTAAATATACAGAAGCGCAACCTAGCGGCCAGCGTAAAATTGCAACTAAGATACGACGGTGTAAGAGACTTACGCCGGTCGGATCTTAGTCAAATCTATGCGTAACTGATTCTAAGAATCAGGCGCATAGATACGACGCCGCACACTCAGAGATACGACGGCGTATCAGGAAATACGCCGACGGATCTCCTACCTGAATCTGGCCCCAAACCTGGGGTTCAGCTTCAGCAAGTGGTTCTTTAACCACTTGCTGCCCGCCCCGCCGTCAAATGGCGGCGGGGAGGTGGGGAGGCGGGGCGTCTCTTATTCTGGGAGGAAGCAGGGGACAGCCAGACAGGTAATCAGGCCACTGATCATCAGTGCCCTGATTACAATAAAGTGCCAGCAGTGCCAGGAATCAGTGCCCACCAGTGCCAGCAAACAGTGCCCACCAGTGCCAGCAATCAGTGTCCATTAGTGATGACAGTCAGTGCTGGCTTTCAGGGCCCATCAGAGCTGCCTATCAGTGCTGCCCATCAGTGATGCCCATCAGTGACACCCATCAATGCCCATCAGTGACACCTATCTGTGTCGCTTATCAGTGCCCACCAGTGCTGCCTATCAGTAGCCATTAGTGCCACCTATCAGTGCCGCACCAGTGCCACCCATCAGTGCTGCTTATCAATGCTCACCAGTGCCACCTAATCAGTGCCCATAAGTGCCGCCTCATCAGCGCACATCAGTCAAGGAGAAAAAATACTTGTTTACAAAATGTACTGACTCTGGATCCAGTAGTCAATACTCATAGAAAATGGGCCGGATTCAGAAAGATCTGCCTTAGAGCGGCAGGTCCCTTATTCACAAAGAACTTGCGCTCTAAGTTACGGTGGCGTAGTGTAAATTGGCTGGCGTAAGCCCGCCTAATTCAAACTAGGCTGGCACTGGGCGTGTTGTATGTTAATGACTCGTGACCCCACGTAAATGACGCGCTTAACGAACGGCGCATGCGTGCGCATGCTCAGTATCACGTCGAATTGTCTCCGTAAATTACGCCCGCTCAATGCTTAGTCGACGTGAACGTAACCTACGCACAGCCCTATTCACGGACGACTTACGCAAACGACGTAAAACGTGTAAAATTCTACGCTGTGCCGACGTCCATACTTAACATTGGCTGCGCCTCATATAGCAGGGGTAACTTTACGCCGGTCAGACGCCTTACGTAAACGACGTATATTGATACGCCGGGCGCAACTACGTTCGTGAATCGGCGTATCTTACTCATTTGCATATTTTTTAATGGGAACGCCGAATGCGTCCAGCGTAACTATGCGACCACGATACGCCGGCGTAGACAAGTTACGTCGGTCGGCTGAAGCCATGTTTTCAGGTGTATCTAGCTTTGTGAATCGGCGTAAAGATGCGACGGCGCACATTTTAAATTACGGCGTTTCTGGAGATACGCCGCCGTATCTCCTTTCTGAATCCGGCCCAATGTGTGCGGGGAGAGGGGCTCCTTGAAAGTTTGCAAAAATAATGGGAATACAGTATTATTGTTGAGATTGTAATTCGAACAAGATGAATTCAAACCAAATTTCCTTATTCAATGATCCAGTCGAATTCCCTATAATTCCATGGGCATCAATTTGTAGCTACCCATAAAAACTGGTTAGCTCTAAAAAAAAAATGTTGTCTGCCATAGCCATGTTATGTCACCTAAAATTCAATTTAGAACAGGGCGGTGTCATGTAGATGTGGTTTTCTCCCGAAAACTAAATAACAAAGATATGTCATGTCGTCAAACCTTTGTGATCATTTGGTGCCGTTTACAGCTCCCCCGCCTCTCCAGGAATGCATTTGTGGGTATACAAATACTTTCCACTACACTGAGCTGTCAGAAGGGTCCACTGTGAGTCAGCAACACATTGCAATGAACTCTTATTTCTGTCTACATTCATATCATTGTGGTTATGTACACACAGCCCACTCATAAAAAAATTATGAGTGGGCTGTATATAATTCATTAGAATCTGAAGTTCATTTAAAGTTGATTGTAAGGAACTTCATTATGGGACTAACATGGATAGGGAAAAAGGGTTAATGGGACCCCAAGGCCCAAAAAGAACCCTTGTAGCAAATAGGGGCAGAGGGGCTATAGCAGTACTAGGTAAGGAAATTTAAGTAAAAGAATATAGTAGAGGTAAAAATTGGAACAATTTATTTAACAAAATATCAGCAAATAGGAGACACACATGATTAAAAAATACAAAATACATCAAAAGCACTAGTATAAAATAGTGGACATTTGTACGACCAGCCGTCCGAGTCACCGAGATGGTGTAGACCCTAAACAAGGGATGGCGGTGAGATGAAGGCGGTCATACAAGTCAGATCTCTACTAGTTTCGCAACGATAGTTGCTTCGTCAGGAGAATTTCTAAAAATGATAATACATATTTATTAGCATTACAGGCTAAGTACATACAGTTGTGTTCAAAATTATTCAACCCCCCAATGCTGTAAAGGGTTTTAGGGAATTTAGTGTACATTTGTAATTGTATTCAGAATGAAATCTTACAAGGACTTCTTAAAGAACCATATGCAACTAAAATGACATCAATTGGTTTTGTAATACAGTAGTAAATGTTTATTTTGTGAATTCTTCATTTACACAATTATTCAACCCCTTAAAGACTACCACTCTGAAGAACAGAGGTTCATTGAAGTGTTTTCAATCAGGTATTGAAAACACCTGTGGATGTCAGGGAGCAGCAATAAAGCCTAATAAGCACCAATCAGGCAGCTTTAAAATGACTGTGATACTCAGCTCCTTCTAGACATTTACTGGTGTGGTTACAAACATGGTGAAGTCAAGAGAATGGTCCGGGAAGACAAGAGAAGAGGTGATTACTCTTCACAGGAAGGGCAATGGCTATAAGAAGATTGCAAAGATGTTAAACATACCAAGAGACACCATAGGAAGCATCATTCGCAAATTCAAGGCAAAGGGCACTGTTGAAACGCTACCTGGTCGTGGCAGAAAGAAGATGCTGACTTTGACTGCTGTGCGCTACCTGAAGCGTAGAGTGGAGAAAAGTCCCCTTGTGACTGCTGAGGAACTGAGAAAAGATTTGTCAGATGTGGGTACTGAAGTTTCTGCTCAGACAATACGGCGCACACTGCGTAATGAAGGCCTCCATGCCAGAACTCCCAGGCGCACCCCCTTGCTGTCTCCAAAGAATAAGAAGAGTCGACTGCAGTATGCAAAAATCATGTGGACAAACCACAGACGTTTTGGGATTGTGTTCTGTGGACTGATGAAACAAAATTAGGAGTGTTTGGGCCCATGGATCAACGCTATGTTTGGAGGAGGAAGAACAAGGCCTATGATGAAAAGAACACCTTGCCTACTGTGAAGCATGGCGGGGGGTCAATCATGCTTTGGGGCTGTTTTGCTTCTGCAGGTACAGGGAAGCTTCAGCGTGTGCAAGGTACCATGAATTCTCTTCAGTACCAGGAGATAGTGGATAACAATATGATGCAGTCTGTCACAAACCTGAGGCTTGGGAGACGTTGGACCTTTCAACAGGACAATGATCCCAAGCATACCTCCAAGTCCACTAGAGCATGGTTGCAGATTAAAGGCTGGAACATTGTGGAGTGGCCATCGCAGTCACCAGACTTAAATCCGATTGAGAACCTCTGGTGGGACTTAAAGAAAGCAGTTGCAGTGCGCAAGCCTAAGAATGTGACTGAACTGGAGGCTTTTGCCCATGACAAATGGGCGAAGATACCCGTAGATCGCTGCAAGACACTTGTGTCAAGCTATGCTTCAAGTTTAAAAGCTGTTATAACTGTAAAAGGATGTTGTACTAAGTACTAAGATTGAATGTCAACTGGGGGTTGAATAAAACTGATAATGATGTGAGCACAGAAAAGACATTTGTGGTTATTTCATTATAAATGTTATGTTATATTTGTCTGACCTACACGTGCCTCTTTGATTTAATTGTAAGCAGGATGACTGAATGATCAAAATCAATGTCAAACTGGGCAAAACAATCAATTTCAGTGGGGGTTGAATAATTTTGAATACAACTGTATGGATAGATATGCAATAAACCACTCAGGTACTGAAAACAAATATATAAATATCAGACAACTGTATAATAATGGGGACAATACAATAGCTGTGCGGCTTACCTGTGCAGGAGAAGCCACTCGCTGAGCAGCCAAAAGCCGATCGGGGAGAAAAAAATCTCACACGAGAGGGCACATAGAGATGGAAAAAGAGCGGGCCCAACACCTTCATGGCATGCTTGGTATTTAAACACCATCACGGTGGTTGGCACCTTTAATATCGTGTTAACCCCACTGATAACAGCTCATATATATAGCCAATACAGGTTTTCCAATGTCGCTGGGCCCGCTTTTTTTCCATCTCTATGTGCCCTCTCGTGTGAGATTTTTCTCACACGAGACCTTGGTTTGGCAGTAACTTGGTTTGAGAGCATTTTGCTAGCTGAGCAAAATGTTTTAATAAATTCTGCCTTGTTTTACAAGCGATGTCTTGATATAAGAGTAGTGTCATGTCACAACTGAGTATAAAACAGAAGAGAGGCTCCTCTAAGTGTAGCAATATGGTTACATTTAATGAAGGTACAACATTTAGCAACTTATTGCTACACTTAGAGGCGCCTCTCTTCTCTTTTATACTCTGTAAAAAAAAATGCTTTGATATACAAGTGCTTTGGATTACAAGCATGTTTCTGGAACGAATTATGCTCGGTTTTACTGTAGATAGGTAAGAAACTTAAAAAAAAGAAACAAACTATAAATTCCCTTTCCACGAACTCGGCGACACATTGGCTGTACCAGATCAATGGCCTGCATTATCCTCACCTATTATTAAAGCATAGCAGTGACATTTTACTTGTCACTGCTAAAAAGGGGAATTATTGGGCGGCAAGCCCAATAATTCCCCTTTTTAGCAGTGACAAGTAAAATCAAGTAAACATGTCAGAAAGATTAATATCTGCTTGACAGACCGGCCGCTTGTGACAAAAGAAGGATGTTCTAATTGCATGTTTAGCTGTAAACAACGTGGGAAATGAGCATCAGAAAATACCAAGCATGCATCTGCATATTAGATCATCTCTCCAGCGAGGAAGCTGCAATCAGGAATGAGCCGCGGCCCCGAAGCAGACAAAACACGGGCCCGTCCCTGCCGTTGCACGCGGAGATTCCTTCGGATAAGCTGGGCCTATTTTTTGGACCACCATCAAAAAAGACTAAAGCCAAGGATACAAGCCTGTATAAAGCTGCTAAACCATCCGCCCTTTTCTTCTGAAGCCTCGTACACACGACCGAGGAACTCGACGGGGGAAACACATCGTTTTCCTCGTTGAGTTCCTTGTCAGGCTGTCGAGGAACTCGGCAAGGCAAGTTTCTCCATTCCCGTCGAGGAAAAAGAAGGTATGTAGGTAGATTCACGTACAGTGGATTAAACTTGCGGCGGCGTAGCTTAGCCTTTTTAGGCTACGCCGCCGTAAATTAGCTAGGTTATTAATGATTCTAAATCAACTTACCTACTAATCTACAGCGGCGTAGCCTAAAACGAGCGGGCGTAAGGGCGCCTAATTCAAATTGGTTGGAGGGGGGCGTGTTGTATGGAAATGAGGCTTGACCTCACGTTTTTTGACGTTTGTTGCTACTGCGCATGTGCCGGGCGCCTACATTTCCCAGTGCGCATTGCGGCTAAGTAATTTGACTGCGGCGGGCTGGCGTACGTTCGGGAATCAGCGTAAAAGCTCATTTACCTAATCTACGCCGGCCGCAATGGAAGCGCCACCTAGAGGCCACCCGAAAAATTGCAAGCTAAGATAGAACGGCGCAAGCCGTCCTATCTTAGCTTTGTTTAAGCGTATCTCTGTTTGAGCATACGCTTAAACATACGGCGGCGTAGATTCGGAGTTAGGTCGGCTTATCTACTGATAAGCCGGCCTAACTCTTTGTGAATCTACCTAATGCTCTCTTTTTGGCTCGACAGGATCCTCGACAGTTTCCTCATCGAAAAATGTCCACACGACCGGTTTCCTCGGCAAAAAAAAAATCCCAGCAAGTTTCTTGCTGGTTTTTGCCGAGAAACTCGGTTGTGTGTACAAGGCTTAAAGCGGTTCTCCACCCTAAAGTGGAGTCCCGCTGATCGGAACCCTTCCCCCCTCCGGTGTCACATTTGACACCTTTCAGGGGGGAGGGGGGTGCAGATACCTGTCTAAAGACAGGTATTTGCACCCACTTCCGGCCACACGCTACGGGCAAAAGACGGGTTTTTCTGACTTCCCGTCTGTCGCCCGTTGTGTGCTGGGAACACTCGGCTCCCAGCACACAGCGTGTGAGCCAATCGGCGGGCGCAGCGCGACTCGCGCATGCGCCGTAGGGAACCGGGCAGTGAAGCCGCAGCGCTTCACTTCCTGGTTCCCTCAGCGTGGATGGCGGGGGGAGCAGCAGAGAGACGAGCGATCGCTCGTCCTCTGCTGCGATCGGCGCTGGACTCCAGGACAGGTAAGTGTCCTAATATTAAAAGTCAGCAGCTGCAGTATTTGTAGCTGCTGGCTTTTAATATTTTTTTCCCATGGCACATCCGCTTTAAGGCACATGAAGAATCTCCTAAGCTATCCGATTGGCCCAACGTGAGGGTGGTGGACCTGGCTGAGGTGGAAGTGGGTGGCAAAGGACTAATATCTAATGCCCCATACACACCATGTCCAACGTGAAAAGTGCGTTTGGAAATTCCGACGGGAAAATTGACAACCAGTTTGTCAATCTATTTCTGTCGGAATTCATGACAGAAAATGTCAGATGGAGCATACACACAATCGGAATTCCCGACCAAAAGCTCCCATCTGACTTTTTCTGTCGGGAATTCTGACCGTGTGTACGGGAGAGGAAACTGAGATTTGAAAGATAGAAAAAAAACTTGAGTTTCAGGAAAACTCCAAAAGGAGGGTTAACCACTTGCCTACCGGGCACTTTCTGCCCAGGCAAATTTTCAGCTTTTAGCGCTGTCACACTTTGAATGACAATTGCGCGGTCATACAACACTGTACCCATATGACATTTTTATAAAAAAAAAAATCACACAAATAGAGCTTTCTTTTGGTGGTATTTAATCACCACTGAACGTTTTATATTTTGCTTAAAGTGGTTGTAAACCCACTCTTACAACTTGCACCTACAGGTAAGCCTAGATTAAGGCTTACCTGTAGGTGCAAGAAATATCTCCTTAAAGGGGTTTGTAAAGGTAAAAAAAAAATCCCCTAAATATCTTCCTTTACCTTAGTGCAGTCCTTCTTCACTTACCTCATCCTTCCATTTTGCTTTTAAATGTCCTTGTTTCTTCTGAGAAACCCTCACTTCCTGTTCTTCTGTCTGTAACTCCACACAGTAATGCAAGGCTTTCTCCCTGGTGTGGAGAAACCCTCTAGAGGGGGAGAGGGGCGAGCAGGAGTGTCGGGACACTCTCTACTTTGCAGATAGAGAAAGGAGCTGTGTGTTAATGGTCATCCTGACACTCCTGCTCGCCCCCTCAAGAGGGGTTCTCCACACCAGGGAGAAAGCCTTGCATTACTGTGTGGAGTTACAGACAGAAGAACAGGAAGTGAGGGTTTCTCAGAAGAAATAAGGACATTTAAAAGCAAAATGGAAGGATGAGGTAAGTGAAGGAGGACTGCACTAAGGTAAAGGAAGCTATTTAGGGAAGAAATGTTTTACCTTTACAACCCCTTTAACCTACACGGTTAAGGAGATATGTGCAGAAAACACTGCACCGCTGTCTACGGCGCATGCACGCCGTAGACAACGGCGCATTATGATTGGGATTATGCCGTCCCGTGCGCATGCGCGGGAGTGACGTCATCGCCGCTCCGGCCAATCACAGCGCCGGAAGAAGCGCGGAGGAGACATGGCGGCGGCGGAGGAGGGGAACGAGAAGCGTTTCGGGGGCCTCGATCTGAGGTAAGTCATTCATAATGAGCTAGTATGCTATTATAGTGGGCACTGATAGGCTGCACTTTTGGGCACTAATGAGGCGGCACTGATGGGCACTGATAGACAGCACTGATGGGCACTGATACACGCACTGATGGGCACTAATAGGCAGCACTGAAGGGCACTAATAGGCAGCACTGATGGGCACTGATAGGCAGCACTGAGGAGGCACTGATGGGCACTGATTGGCAGCACTGGTGGCCACTAATTGGCACTGTTGGGACTGCACTGTTGATGATCAGTGCCCTGATTATCAGTGTAGATTTCCCCTCTCACAATTGCCGGTTACCGGCTCTCCTCTCCACACACTGTCACAGCTTATGCCATAAAACTATCCCCTATTTTGTAGACGCTATAACTTTTGCGCAAACCAATCAATATACGCTTATTGCGATTTTTTTACCAAAAATATGTCGAAGAATACATATCAGCCTAAACTGAGGAAAGAAATGTTTTTATATATATTTTTGGGGGATATTTATTATAGCAAAAAGTTAAAAATATTGCTTTTTTTTCAAACTTTTCTCTCTTTTTTTGTTTTTTTTAGCGCAAAAAAAAAAAAACTGCAGAGGTGATCAAATACAACCAAAAGAAAGCTCTTTTTGTGGGAAAGAAAGGACGTCAATTTTGTCTGGGTGCAACGTTGCACGACTGTGCAATTGTCAGTTAACCACTTAAGCCCCGGACCTTTAGGCAGCTAAATGCTCAGGCCAGGTTTTGCGATTCGGCACTGCGTCGCTTTAACAGACAATTGCGCGGTCGTGCGACGTGGCTCCCAAACAAAATTGCGCTATAAACAGAAATAGAGCGACAATTTTGAAAAAAAATGCAATATTTTTAACTTTTTGCTATAATAAATATCCCCAAAAAAAGATATAAAAAAAATTTCCTCAGTTTAGGCCGATACGTATTCTTCTACCTATTTTTGGCAAAAAAATCGCAATAAGCGTTTATCGATTGGTTTGCGCAAAATTTATAGCGTTTACAAAATAGGGGATAGTTTTATTATTATTATTTTTGTTTTACTACTAATGGCGGCGATCAGCGATTTGTGACTTGCGACATTATGGCGGACACATCGGACAATTTTGACACATTTTTGGGACCATTGTTATTTTTACAGCAAAAAATGCATTTAAATTGAATTGTTTATTGTGAAAATGACAGTTGCAGTTTGGGAGTTAACCACAGGGGGCGCTGTAGGAGTTCAGCTTCACCTAGTGTGTGTTTACAACTGTAGGGGGGTGTGGCTGTAGGTCTGACGTCATCGATCGAATCTCCTTATAAAAGGGATCACTCGATCGATGCAGCCGCCACAGTGAAGCACGGGGAAGCCGTGTTTACATATGGCTCTCCCCGTTCTTCAGCTCCGGGGAGCGATCGCGAGGGGGCGGCTAGAAACCAATAGCCGCGCCCTCGTCCCGGATCGCTCCCCGCGGGTTACCGACCGCCGCATGTACCGGGGGGGGGGGGTCCCGATTGGACCCCCGACCCGCGGAAAGGCGGGGACGTACATGTACGCCAATATGCCTGTACGTGCCATTCTGTGGACGTACATATACATGCGGCAGACGTTAATCGGTTAAAGCGACGCAGTGCCGAATCGCAAAAAAATGGCCCGGTCATTGGGCAGCCAATTCTTCCGGGCCTGAAGTGGTTAACAAGCCTTTGTGTACAGTATATGTAAAATGAAATATTTTTTAAATCAACGCATAAAACATTTTTTTTTTTTTCAATTGGAATATTTTGTTAAAAAATGTTCTTTTAGCACCTAATAATTTCCCCCTGTAATATTTGCACTCTGTCAATGGTTTTCTACAGATTTCCATCAAGCGGCTGTTTGCGTACGAACCATAAATCTCCCGTTCGCTGTCGGTTCCAAGGAGAGAGACGTGAACTGACTCCTCTCTGTGCTCAGATTACCATTTGGCATCAGAAAAGTGAGAAAAGAGCGGTGTGTTTATTGGTGTTTGTGTGTAATAGTACGCTATTAGCCGTTATAGGAGATTTCATAGGAGACTGCAATCTGTAATAGGCTGGGCAGAGATAAGAGACGGGCGGACAGCGATGTAAACACGCAGAGAGATCGCATTCCTCTAATAAAGTATTAGGAAAATGTACTAATAGAACACAGAAGTTTAAAGCAGTAGAAAAAAAAAAGTTACATTCCCGCTCCTCCCCCACATATTTTTTAAAAATTCCCCTTGTACATACCGAAAATTGAACAATCTCCTCGCCAGCCATGTGACGTTCCGGTATCCTTTTACCGTTCTCACCGCCCGCGGTGGCGGTGGGCGTTGTTCAATAATCCCAAGTGCAATGCTGAGAGTAAAAAATGACATTGTGAAGATAATGAGGCTTGAGGAACCCCAAAAGTGGGAAGAACGATGTGTATTGAATGCAGCCCCACCCTCTTTTCTCCAAACTGCGCAAGTCGGTGACAATACAATCAGATTGAAATCTTTTTTAGCTGGATTCACGTAGGGTGGCGTATGTTTCAGCCGACGTAGCGTATGGTATTTACGATACGCCGCCGTAAGTTAGAGAGGCAAGTGCTGTATTCACAAAGCACTTGCGTCCTAAGTTACGGCGGCGTAGCGTAAATGTGCCGGCCTAAGCGCGCCTAATTCAAATGAGGAACAGGGGGGCGTGTTTTATGTTAATGAATCATGACCCGACGTGATTGACGGTTTTAACGAACGGCGCATGCGCCGTCCGTGGACATATCCCAGTGTGCATTGCTCCAAAGTACGCCGCAAAGACTTATTGGTTTCGACGTGAAACGTAAATTACGTCCAGCCCCATTCACGGACGACTTACGCAAACAACGTAAAATTTTAAAAATCCGATGGGGGAACAACGTCCATACTTAACATTGGCTAGGCCAGCTTCTTGTTGGACTGACTTTACGCCTGAAAACGCCTTACGTAAACGGCGTATCTTTACTGCGACGGGCAAGCGTACGTTCGTGAATAGGCGTATCTCGCTGATTTACGCATTCTAGGCGTAAATCAGCGTTCACGCCCCTAGCGGCCGGCGGAACTAGACAGCTAAGATACGACGGCGCAGGCCGTCGTATCTTAGCTACATTTAAGTGTATCTCAGTTTGAGACTACACTTAAATGTACGACGGCGCAGATTCAGAGTTACGACGGCGTATCTACTGATACGCCGGCTTAACTCTTTGTGAATCTAGCTATTTGTTTTTAGTGACCAGAAAGAGAAGTGAAACTAGACATGGGCAGTTCATTTCATTCCGAATTCTTTTTACAACTAAATTCAACAAATTTGTTCATTCGGAAGTATTTAAATTAACGAAAACCCGTCAAATTCATAAATTCAGAAGTTCATAGATTCGTAAATTCGAAAATGTAAAAATTTAAAAATTCATAAATTAGAAAATTAGAAAATGTGTAAATTGTAAAATTCGTAAATTCGTAAATTTTTCAATCCGTAAAATCAAAAATGTTTACATTTTAAAATTCGTAAACTAGAAAATGAAAGAAAAAAAAAAGAAAATGAGTAAATTCGTAAATTTGTCAATTTTAAAATTCGTAAATTCATAAAAAAAATTATTAAAAAATGTTAAAATTCATAAATTCGTAAATTAAAAAAAAAACGTAAGTTCTAAAATTTTAATATTCGTAAATCCAAAAATTCGTAACTTGAAAATTCATAAATTTGTAAATTTGAAAATAAGAATGAAAATCCGAAAAATTCAGAAAATTTCGAAAATCGTAAATAATAACTAATAACTATAATAACTAATAATATAATTCACATATAATAGCGGCGGCGTAACGTATGTCATTTACACTACGCCGCCACAACTTACTGGAGCAAGTGCTGTATTCTCCAAGCACTTGCTCCGTAATTTGCGGCGGCGTAAAGGAAAAAATGGCCCGGCGTATGGCCACGTAATTCAAAGGGGGCGGCTTGTATTCAAATTAAGCGCGCCCCCGCGCCGATCGAACTGCGCATGCGCCGGGTGGAAAAATAGCCCAGTGCGCATGCTCCGGCTCACGACGGAAAACGTCAATGACGCCGACGTGAGCGTCATTGACGTAAAGTCGTATTCGCGGACGACTTAGTAAAACGACGTAACCGACGGAAAAAGACGACGCTGACCGGACGCCATACTTAACATGGCATACGGCGGACTGGCGTAAGGTTACCCCTCATATAGCAGGGGTAACCTTACGCTTACGGAAACGACGTAAACGACGACGACGCGGCGCAAATTCGTTTGGGAATCAGCGTATCAGGCTCATTTGCAACGCCACCTAGCGGCCAGCGTCGAATTACATCTAAGATCCGACGGTGTAAGTGACTTACACCTGTCGGATCTACGTCGTATCTATGCGAAAATGATTCTAGGAATCACTCGCATAGATACCCGGGGCCAAAAACAGAGATACAACGGTGTTTCCTGAGATACACCGTCGTAACTCTTCTGAGAATCTGGCCCAGTCTAACTAATAATAACTATTAAATTATAGGTATTGGAAATTCCTTCCAAATTTGTCTGTTAGAGAACGTAACGAATATGAATTTATCCAAAGTTACGAATTATCCGAAATCACGAATGCCGCATCTAAATGAATGGAACGTAACAAATTAATAATAATAATAAAAAAAAACTTTTTATTATATAAATATTATTTATTATTTTTCATTTACGAATATTGCATCGAAACAAACATAACAAACTTATACAAGCTGCAGCAATCCTGCCCAGAAGGGCAGCACCCCTTCAGCCAGGAATCTTCTCCTCCTGGACAAGAACCCTTCAAACTATTTATGCCCTTCTCAGCCACCTACTGGGCATTCCCCCCCCCCCCAAGAACTGTCTGATGCTGCATAAATATTCAGAAACAGGGCCTGTGTCTTCCAGCCCACTACTTAATCAATCATTAGACTTATGTAATGTAAAAAAAAAAGGAGCCTGGCACTGCCCTTTACATAGATAAGTTTAACTTGCCAGTAGCCGTGAAATTACCAGTTTGGCTATTAGTAACATTTTTGCAAAAAGCGTAAAACTCTCAATTTTGCTTACTGAGCTGCTTGGTCAAAATTTGCTAGAGAAAAGAAAATTGATTATTTTCTCTACATTTAGAGTAGGGGTCTCCAAACTATTGCCCTCCAGTTGTTCAGGAACTACATTTCCCATCATTCCAGGTCCATATCTGTGAATGTCAGTTTTACAATGCCTCATGGGACATCCGCAACAGCTGGTGGGCCGTAGTTTGGAGATCCCTGATCACTTCTGGGTACAGGGTCAGCGGGGAGGTGCTTCCTGTACCCGGAAGTGACGATATCCCTGCCGTGCTCCTGTGTTTCACCGTCCCCAGTCCCCGTCCTCCAAGAGCGATGGGTTCCACCACCGTTACCGGACTAAGGGAGGACACACAGAAACCTCATCCATCGACATCAGGCATCAAGGGAAAATATAGACACAAAATGCGTCTATACGGTAATGCGCTGCCAAAATAATCCTAAACTAAGCAGCCAACACAACAAAAAATAGATCGCTTTTTGTCACAAATAGAGCATAGAAAAAACAAAAGTGTGGCGCTGATGAAAGTATAAAACAAAGTCCATATGATAGGACAATTGCAAATAGCAGATAAGCCAAAGTCCACAGTAGAACCAGATCTCTGAAGCGGATGAGGGACAACAAAGTATAAGTTCCTTAAACCATGAAGATGGATATAGATGTCTGCTTACCAGATGTTGAGACTTGAATAGGTGTACACCTATCAAGTCATACAGGCTTGTAGGTTACTGAGAACCTGATGTCGTCTGCTGGGGGAAAGGGATGTAGGATCCAATAGTCCTTCCTCCTGGATGTTATTGATTAGCCGATAACCATATAGAAGTCTCAGACACGAGAATCGATGATTGACCAAAAGGAAATTAAAACACACATAGCGTGATACTGCATATGGTTGAAATTTATTATAAGGGGAATAAAAAATTTACACTCACGTGTGACCGGAGGTAATAAAAGCGCTTGTACAATAAAAGGCAGAAAAGGTCAGTGTCTTCTCCCGACGCGTTTCGTTCAATAGAACATCGTCTTGGGGCACTGACCTTCTGCCACATGAGCCAAATATATAACAGTAGATGTCCCCTACCTTAATTCCGTGATCCGTATGGGGACAGGTCGCGCCGCATCTAGATGGGTCTCCACTTCCGGGTTGGAACAAGATGGAGACACTAGCGTGCGCTTCAAGCCTCGATCTGAAAACGAGGCTTGAATGGGAATGGAACGCACACTGTGCGGAAAAGCACGCACAAAGACAAGGAGCGGAACGTAATAGCGCTAAGCAACCACGTAAGTAACGTGACGCGACTGGCGTTCAGATTATGAAGCGCAATGAATAAAATATGCGTTTCACCGACAAAGGACAAAAACTCACGTGGTGTAAAGCCTCCAATAGAGGCACACGGTGGACATGATACAAAACCGCAACGCAAAAAAAGTGGGGACATCTAGCGTTTAAATAAGGAATGGCACCAAATAACCAATTGTAAGTCAGTTAGATGTAATAATGGTCACAAATGCATGTGAATATTAAATGCAAAGAACAATAAGAAAATTCATCTAAAGAATTCATAAACACATAAAATATCAATCTATCGATGTATAAGAATAAAAGATGAAGTAAAAGTAAAATTAAAATAAGAAGTCTAGAATTGTAAAAAAGAAACTTTTACATGATCATATATGACTACAGTACCATAATAGAAGACACAGAATGGGGATAATCATGATTTGTTAATAAAAGAATTAATATCCCATTCAACATTCAATCCATATGGCATATACGTTTGTAATTCGTATATCCAAAATGTTTCAAGCCTCGATACCCCTCTAGTCTTGGCTCCACCTCTCCAGGGGGCCACAAACTTGTCTATAATCAAAAATTGGGTACCAGCAGGATCACGATTATGTTCTTGTCTAAAATGTCGTGGTACCGTATGTTTTGTATTACCCCCTAAAATCTTAGCAACATGTTCACCTACGCGAACTGAGAATGCTCTAATAGTACGACCCACCTATTGCTTGCCACACGGACAAGTAATCAAGTAGACAATATGTGTGGTGGCACAGGTGCAAAAAGATTTAATCGGGTAAATTTTGCCCGTAATGCGTGACTGAAATTCAACAGCGATGGGTTCCACCACCGTTACCGGACTAAGGGAGGACACACAGAAACCTCATCCATCGACATCAGGCATCAAGGGAAAATATAGACACAAAATGCGTCTATACGGTAATGCGCTGCCAAAATAATCCTAAACTAAGCAGCCAACACAACAAAAAATAGATCGCTTTTTGTCACAAATAGAGCATAGAAAAAACAAAAGTGTGGCGCTGATGAAAGTATAAAACAAAGTCCATATGATAGGACAATTGCAAATAGCAGATAAGCCAAAGTCCACAGTAGAACCAGATCTCTGAAGCGGATGAGGGACAACAAAGTATAAGTTCCTTAAACCATGAAGATGGATATAGATGTCTGCTTACCAGATGTTGAGACTTGAATAGGTGTACACCTATCAAGTCATACAGGCTTGTAGGTTACTGAGAACCTGATGTCGTCTGCTGGGGGAAAGGGATGTAGGATCCAATAGTCCTTCCTCCTGGATGTTGTTGATTAGCCGATAACCATATAGAAGTCTCAGACACGAGAATCGATGATTGACCAAAAGGAAATTAAAACACACATAGCGTGATACTGCATATGGTTGAAATTTATTATAAGGGGAATAAAAAATTTACACTCACGTGTGACCGGAGGTAATAAAAGCGCTTGTACAATAAAAGGCAGAAAAGGTCAGTGTCTTCTCCCGACGCGTTTCGTTCAATAGAACATCGTCTTGGGGCACTGACCTTCTGCCACATGAGCCAAATATATAACAGTAGATGTCCCCTACCTTAATTCCGTGATCCGTATGGGGACAGGTCGCGCCGCATCTAGATGGGTCTCCACTTCCGGGTTGGAACAAGATGGAGACACTAGCGTGCGCTTCAAGCCTCGATCTGAAAACGAGGCTTGAATGGGAATGGAACGCACACTGTGCGGAAAAGCACGCACAAAGACAAGGAGCGGAACGTAATAGCGCTAAGCAACCACGTAAGTAACGTGACGCGACTGGCGTTCAGATTATGAAGCGCAATGAATAAAATATGCGTTTCACCGACAAAGGACAAAAACTCACGTGGTGTAAAGCCTCCAATAGAGGCACACGGTGGACATGATACAAAACCGCAACGCAAAAAAAGTGGGGACATCTAGCGTTTAAATAAGGAATGGCACCAAATAACCAATTGTAAGTCAGTTAGATGTAATAATGGTCACAAATGCATGTGAATATTAAATGCAAAGAACAATAAGAAAATTCATCTAAAGAATTCATAAACACATAAAATATCAATCTATCGATGTATAAGAATAAAAGATGAAGTAAAAGTAAAATTAAAATAAGAAGTCTAGAATTGTAAAAAAGAAACTTTTACATGATCATATATGACTACAGTACCATAATAGAAGACACAGAATGGGGATAATCATGATTTGTTAATAAAAGAATTAATATCCCATTCAACATTCAATCCATATGGCATATACGTTTGTAATTCGTATATCCAAAATGTTTCAAGCCTCGATACCCCTCTAGTCTTGGCTCCACCTCTCCAGGGGGCCACAAACTTGTCTATAATCAAAAATTGGGTACCAGCAGGATCACGATTATGTTCTTGTCTAAAATGTCGTGGTACCGTATGTTTTGTATTACCCCCTAAAATCTTAGCAACATGTTCACCTACGCGAACTGAGAATGCTCTAATAGTACGACCCACCTATTGCTTGCCACACGGACAAGTAATCAAGTAGACAATATGTGTGGTGGCACAGGTGCAAAAAGATTTAATCGGGTAAATTTTGCCCGTAATGCGTGACTGAAATTCAACAGATTTCGATCGCCCACAAGTGTTATACAAACAAACGTTGCATTTTTTGCACGGATAGTAGCCTTTCATATCATGAAAGAACGTTGGTTGGGTGGGTGGGTCAACAACATTAGGAGCAATTTTGTTCCTCAAAGTGGGGGCTCCTCTAAAAATCACCTTCGCCCTATCTGGTAATAACGGACCCAAAGTTTTATCCTGTTTAAGCACATCCCAATGTCTATCAAAGATTTTTTTGATGTCATTGTGTTGAGTTGAGTAGGACGTGAGCATCGAAAATCTGAATGATGTATCGGGCTCACGAGGGACTCTTTCATTCAACAAAGAGTTACGGTCAATAAGTGCAACACGATGCAATTCTGCCTCGACTGACATAGAATCATAACCTTTATCTAAAAATCTTTCTTTAAGCATGGAAGCCTGAGCGAGATAAGTTTCGCTGTCAGTACAATTCCTCCGTAATCGGAGGAACTGGCTCTTGGGTACCGATTTAAGCCACGATTTGTGGTGGCAGCTGTCCACCGGAATGAAACTGTTCCTGTCCGTGGGTTTGAAGAAAGTACGGAATTTAAACTGCCTGGACTCAATGGCTATCTCTAGATCTAAAAAGTTAACCTTAGTCAAACTGGAATCAAAAGTGAACTTGATGCCACGATTGTTTAAATTCAGAGAACTAAAAAATTCTCCCAAGGCTTCAGCAGTACCATCCCATAGGAGGAGGACGTCATCTATATATCTGGCCCATAACACCAAGGACGGGTGTCTGTCAGAATAGATGACGTCCTCCTCCCATTTGGCCATGAACAAATTCGCCAGACTGGGGGGGGCGGCAAACATCCCTCCCCCTTGGCACCTCAAACCCGGCCCGGCACCCTAAACCCCCCCTCGCTGTCTGCTGGTCCACGACACGTACCCCATCTAGGCGGCGGGCACATTGGGCATCGGCGGGGAATCGGGCATTGGTAGTCACATCAGGCAGTGGTGGGGATCGGGCATCGGCATTCACATCGGCAGTGGTGGGGATCGGGCATCGGCAGGCACATCGGCAGTGGTGGGGATCGGGCATCGGCAGGCACATCGGCAGTGGTGGGGATCGGGCATCGGCATTCACATCGGCAGTGGTGGGGATCGGGCATCGGCAGGCACATCGGCAGTGGTGGGGATCGGGCATCGGCAGGCACATCGGCAGTGGTGGGGATCGGGCATCGGCAGACACATCGGCAGTGGTGGGGATCGGGCATCGGCAGGCATATCGGCAGTGGTGGGGATCGGGCATCGGCAGGCACATCGGCAGTGGTGGGGATCGGGCATCGGCATTCACATCGGCAGTGGTGGGGATCGGGCATCGGCAGGCACATCGGCAGTGGTGGGGATCGGGCATCGGCAGACACATCGGCAGTGGTGGGGATCGGGCATCGGCAGGCACATCGGCAGTGGTGGGGATCGGGCATCGGCAGGCACATCGGCAGTGGTGGGGATCGGGCATCGGCAGGCACATCGGCAGTGGTGGGGATCGGGCATCGGCAGACACATCGGCAGTGGTGGGGATCGGGCATCGGCAGGCACATCGGCAGTGGTGGGGATCGGGCATCGGCAGGCACATCGGCAGTGGTGGGGATCGGGCATCGGCAGTCACATCGGCAGTGGTGGGGATCGGGCATCGGCAGTGGTGGGGATCGGGCATCGGCATTCACATCGGCAGTGGTGGGGATCGGGCATCGGCAGGCACATCGGCAGTGGTGGGGATCGGGCATCGGCAGGCACATCGGCAGTGGTGGGGATCGGGCATCGGCAGGCACATCGGCAGTGGTGGGGATCGGGCATCGGCAGTGGTGGGGATCGGGCATCGGCATTCACATCGGCAGTGGTGGGGATCGGGCATCGGCAGGCACATAGGCAGTGGTGGGGATCGGGCATCGGCAGACACATCAGCAGTGGTGGGGATCGGGCATCGGCAGGCATATCGGCAGTGGTGGGGATCGGGCATCGGCATTCACATCGGCAGTGGTGGGCAGGGCCGCTGATAGGGCAGTACAGGCAGCCCTGTTGTACTGGGCCCCGACCCCAGCAGCTCCACAGGGGGGCCCGGACAACTTTACAGTTGATTTCTGTCTATTAAAAAAATACAGCTTTCTAAACTTCAAGTCCTTCCCCCGCTACTACTTGCTAAGGGAAGGGGCTGTAATTACACATTCCTGGGCCCCATCAGGTCATCAGAGGGGCCCAGGATGTGAGTGCAGTGGTGGGACTATTTCTTGTATTTCGGGTGGATGTACATAACACTGTACAGCACATTACTCTGCTTTTTAATTAGTCCCGGTGATGTGAAATTTCCTCAAACCTGTGAAAAAATCGGACCCGCGTCACTTCCGGTGCTCGTACGTCAGAGCACAGCTGATCGCTGAACCCGAGTCCATGGCGCATGCGCAGCGCATGCGCAGATGGGTTTTTTGGGTCCGTGAATATCATAGACTGGGGTAGGCGGGCAGAGGCGGATCAAGCACAATTCAGAGACTCGGGTGGGCGGGGCGGAGGCGGTGCAAGAGTTTTAATGACATTATCGGCAGCACCGCCTCCAGCCCCGTCCCTAAGCAGGGGTTTCTTGAGGTCCGTGAAAAATATAGATTTTAGTGGGCGGGCGGAGGCGGAGCAACATTCTCTATTACATTGCCGCCAGCACCGCCTCCAGCCCCGCCCCTTTACACACGGTAGCCTGCTTCTTCCCATACTATTTTGGTCCGAGAATTTCACAGACTCGGGTAGGCGGGACGGAGGCGGAGCAACAGTTTAATGCCCAATATTAAAGTCTGTCAAGAAAATGTCTATTTAGGTGGAGATCTTCTGAATACCCGACCAACAAACACATTTCCATTTTATTACTCATTTCAATGGGAAAGTTTAAAGTGCCAAAAAGTAAAGTTCCGCTCTTCTGTATTTTTTTAGGCTCCATGTACACGGGACCATCCTCCCAGCTGCAGGGATACCCCCCCCCCCCCCCCCACCGCCATCCTCCCAGCTGCAGGGATCACCCCCCCCCCCCCACCGCCATCCTCCCAGCTGCAGGGATCACCCCCCCCCACCGCCATCCTCCCAGCTGCAGGGATCACCCCCCCCCCCACCGCCATCCTCCCAGCTGCAGGGATCAACCCCCCCCCCACCGCCATCCTCCCAGCTGCAGGGATCACCCCCCCCCCCCCCACCGCCATCCTCCCAGCTGCAGGGATCACCCCCCCCCCCCCCCGCCGTCCTCCCAGCTGCAGGGATCACCCCCCCCCCCCACCGCCATCCTCCCAGCTGCAGGGATCAACCCCCCCCCCCCCCACCGCCATCCTCCCAGCTGCAGGGATCACCCCCCCCCCCCACCGCCATCCTCCCAGCTGCAGGGATCAACCCCCCACCGCCATCCTCCCAGCTGCAGGGATCACCCCCCCCCCCACCGCCATCCTCCCAGCTGCAGGGATCAACCCCCCCCCACCAACATCCTCCCAGCTGCAGGGATCAACCCCCCCCACCCCACCGCCACCCTCCCAGCTGCAGGGATCAACCCCCCCCCCCCACCGCCATCCTCCCGGCTGCAGGGATCAACCCCCCCCCCACCGCCATCCTCCCAGCTGCAGGGATCAACCCCCCCACCCCACCGCCATCCTCCCAGCTGCAGGGATCACCCCCCCCCACCGCTATCCTCCCAGCTGCAGGGATCAACCCCCCCCACCACCGCCATCCTCCCAGCTGCAGGGATCAACCCCCCCCCACCCCACCGCCATCCTCCCAGCTGCAGGGATCACCCCCCCCCCACCGCTATCCTCCCAGCTGTAGGGATCAATCCCCCCCACCACCGCCATTCTCCCGGCTGCAGGGATCACCCCCCCCCCACCAACATCCTCCCAGCTGCAGGGATCAACCCCCCCCACCGCCATCCTCCCAGCTGCAGGGATCAACCCCCCCCCCCACCGCCATCCTCCCAGCTGCAGGGATCACCCCCCCCCCCCCACCGCCATCCTTCCAGCTGCAGGGATCAACCCCCCCCCCCCCGCCATCCTCCCAGCTGCAGGGATCAACCCCCCCCCCACCGCCATCCTCCCAGCTGCAGGGATCACCCCCCCCCCCCAACATCCTCCCGGCTGTACGAATCACCCCCCCCCCCACCACCATCCTCCCAGCTGCAGGGATCATCAACCCCCCCCCCCAACATCCTCCCAGCTGCAGGAATCACCCCCCCCCCCAACATCCTCCCAGCTGTACGAATCACCCCCCCCCCCCACCGCCATCCTCCCAGCTGCAGGGATCATCAACCCCCCCCCCCAACATCCTCCCAGCTGCAGGAATCACCCCCCCCCCCCAACATCCTCCCAGCTGTACGAATCACCCCCCCCCCACCGCCATCCTCCCAGCTGTATGAATCACCCCCCCCCCCCACCGCCATCCTCCCAGCTGTACGAATCACCCCCCCCCCCACCGCCATCCTCCCAGCTGCAGGGATCAACCCCCCCCCCCCACCATCCTCCCGGCTGCAGGGATCACCCCCCCCCCAACCGCCATCCTCCCAGCTGTACAAATCTCCCCCCCCCCCACCATCCTCCCAGCTGTACGAATCACCATCCCCCCCCACCGCCATCCTCCCAGCTGTACAAATCACCTCCCCCCACCATCCTCCCAGCTGTACGAATCCCCCCCCCCCCCCACCGCCATCCTCCCAGCTGTACGAATCATCCCCCCCCCCCCCACCGCCATCCTCCCAGCTGTACGAATCACCCCCCCCCCCCACCGCCATCCTCCCAGCTGTACGAATCACCCCCCCCCACCGCCATCCTCCCAGCTGTACTAACCCCCCCCCCCACCACCATCCTCCCAGCTGTACGAATCACCCCCACCCCCACCGCCATCCTCCCAGCTGACGGGGACACCATTATCTCCCCCGGAGGACGAGGACACCATTCTCTCCCCCCGGAGGACGAGGACACCATTCTCTCCCCCGGAGGACAGGGACACCATTCTCTCCCCCAGAGGACGGGGACACCCTTCTCTCCCCCGGAGGACGAGGACACCATTCTCTCCCCTGGAGGACAGGGACACCATTCTCTCCCCCAGAGGACGGGGACACCCTTCTCTCCCCCGGAGGACGAGGACACCATTCTCTCCCCTGGAGGACGGGGACACCATTCTCTCCCCCTGAGGACGGGGACACCATTCTCTCCCCCGGAGGACGAGGACACCATTCTCTCCCCTGGAGGACGGGGACACCATTCTCTCCCCCAGAGGACGGGGACACCATTCTCTCCCCCGGAGGACGAGGACACTATTCTCTCCCCCGGAGGACGGGAACACCCTTCTCTCCCCTGGAGGACGAGGACACCATTCTCTCCCCCCGGAGGACACCATTCTCTCCCCCGAGGACACCCTTCTCTCCCCAGAGGTAGGGGACACCCTTCTCTCCCCCGGAGGACGGGGACACCCTTCTCTCCCCCGGAGGACGAGGACACCATTCTCTCCCCTGGAGGACGGGGACACCATTCTCTCCCCCAGAGGACGGGGACACCATTCTCTCCCCCGGAGGACGAGGACACCATTCTCTCCCCTGGAGGACGGGGACACCATTCTCTCCCCCAGAGGACGGGGACACCATTCTCTCCCCCGGAGGACGAGGACACCATTCTCTCCCCCGGAGGACGGGAACACCCTTCTCTCCCCTGGAGGACGAGGACACCATTCTCTCCCCCCGGAGGACACCATTCTCTCCCCCAAAGGACACCATTCTCTCCCCAGAGGTAGGGGACACCCTTCTCTCCCCCGGAGGACGGGGACACCCTTCTCTCCCCCAGAGGACGGGGACACCCTTCTCTCCCCCGGAGGACGGGGACACCCTTCTCTTCCCCGGAGGACAGGGACACCAGGGCTGGACTGGGACAAAAATATTGCCCTGGACTTCATACACTTTGACAAGTCACTCCCATGGCGGCCGGCCCCCATGCGCCTCTGTCCCCCTCTCTGCTCCTCTGGTTCTCCCCCTGCTTCTCTGTTCCCCCACGTGCTTCTCTATCCCCCCCCCATGCTCCTCTTACCCTCATGCTTCTCTGGTCCCCCCTGTGCTCCACTGATACCCCCCCTGCTTCTCTGTTCCCACACATGCTTCTCTGTTCCTCTCCTACTCCTCTATACCCCCCCCCCCATGATGCTCTGGTCCCCCATGTGCCTCTATCCCCTGTCCCTCATGATGCTCTGGTTCCCCGCAGCGCTCACCTCCTCTCCCTGTCCAGCCCTGGTGTCCTCGTCCTCCGGGGGAGAGAATGGTGTCCTCGTCCTCCAGGGGAGAGAATGGTGTCCTCGTCCTCCAGGGGAGAGAATGGTGTCCCCTACATCTGGGGAGAGAAGGGTGTCCTCGTCCTCCGGGGAGAGAATGGTGTCCTCGGGGGAGAGAATGGTGTCCCCGTCCTCCGGGGGAGAGAATGGTGTCCCCGTCCTCTGGGGGAGAGAATGGTGTCCCCGTCCTCCGGGGGAGAGAATGGTGTCCCCGTCCTCCGAGGGAGAGAATGGTGTCCCCGTCCTCCGAGGGAGAGAATGGTGTCCCATACCTCTGGGGAGAGAAGGGTGTCCTCGTCCTCGGGGGAGAGAATGGTGTCTCATACCTCTGGGGAGAGAAGGGTGTCCTCGTCCTCGGGGGAGAGAATGGTGTCTCCGTCATCCGGGGGAGAGAATGGTGTCCATGTCCTCCAGGGGAGAGAATGGTGTCCCCTACCTCTCGGGAGAGAAGGGTGTCTGTCCCCGTCCTAAGGGGAGAAGGGTGGCACCCTCTCCTCCTCCAACCACCCAAGGATCAGCTCTTCCAATTTGGCCCACACTGTGGCCCATCTCCTTCTCCTTCAAACAGCCAGGGGCCCACTCCTTCTCTGCCAACCACCCAGGTTCTCTCTCCTTCTCCCCCAGCCACCCAGGGGCCCTCTTCTTCACTAAATGTCCACCCAGGTGCCCTCTCCTTCTCCCACGGATACCCAGGGGCCCTCTCCTCCTCCAAACACCCAGGTGCCATCTCCTTCTCCCTAAGCCACCAGTGACCCCAAAGCGGGACACACATGCGCTCTGCCTTCCCGTGACCTGATACCCACCATCCTGGGATGCCATGATGATGGTGTGCAAGTCTCCAGTGTGAGGGCTATAGGTAAACTCGCACTCAGCTTCTTTGGCCCGATTGGAGGAAAAGCAGCGGAGGTGATCCAGACCCCAGCACTTGACAGAGATCAAAGACCAGTGGTGGCCCCTGCATGGTGGGCCCACAATGCATGGGCACCGCCCCCGTCACCTCTGCCGCCCTCCCTATTCATGTGCCTGGCCCCTTTCAGGATGCCGGACGCATGAAATACTATGGCGGGAATAGGCGGGGTGTGTATCATTAAGCACGTGATAAGAGCCAGAAGCTATTTTCACACCAAAGTTCCTCCTTGCCAATCAGCAGGCAGGTCAGTAAAACCTGTCTCCCGATTGGCCAAAGCTTTAGGCGATCCTATTGGATGCCTAACGCTTTGGCGGAAAAGGAGACATGACGGAGGAAGCCTGAGGAGCCAAGCGGACACAGGAGCCACAGCCACCGCTACAGAAGAAGGAAGTGCCGCGTATGACGGGTACAAGTGGCTGCAAATAGTGGGCACACTGGCTGCGTATGACGGGCACAAGTGACCTACCCCAGTCTAGGATATTCACGGACCAAAAAAAAAGCATCTGCGCATGCGCCTTGGACCCGCGATCAGCTGTGCTCCTGACGTACGAGCACCGGAAGTGACGCGGTCCGATTTTTTCACAGGTCCGAGGATGGTGGTGGGGGGGTGATTCGTACAGCTGGGAGGATGGCGGTGGGGGGGGATGGTGATTCGTACAGCTGGGAGGATGGCGGTGGGGGGGGGGTGATTCGTACAGCTGGGAGGATGGCGGTGGGGGGGGTGATTCGTACAGCTGGGAGGATGGGGGGGGGGGGGGGGGGGTGATTCGTACAGCTGGGAGGATGGCGGTGGGGGGGGGGTGATTCGTACAGCTGGGAGGATGGCGGTGGGGGGGGGGGGGTGATTCGTACAGCTGGGAGGATTGCGGTGGGGGGGGTGATTCGTACAGCTGGGAGGATGGCGGTGGGGGGGGGGGGGTGATTCGTACAGCTGGGAGGATGGTGGGGGGGGGGGTGATTTGTACAGCTGGGAGGATGGCGGTGGGGGGGGGGGGTGATTCGTACAGCTGGGAGGATGGCGGTGGGGGGGGGTGATTTGTACAGCTGGGAGGATGGCGGTGGGGGGGGGTGATTCGTACAGCCGGGAGGATGTTGGGGGGGGTTGATCCCTGCAGCTGGGAGGATGGCGGGGGGGGGGGATTCGTACAGCTGGGAGGATGGCGGTGGGGGGGTTGATCCCTGCAGCTGGGAGGATGGCGGTGGGGGGGGGTTGATCCCTGCAGCCGGGAGGATGGCGGGGGGGGGGGTTGATCCCTGCAGCTGGGAGGATGGTGGGGGGGGGGTTGATCCCTGCAGCTGGGAGGGTGGGGGGGGGGGGTTGATCCCTGCAGCTGGGAGGATGGCGGTGGGGGGGTTGATTCGTACAGCTGGGAGGATGTTGGGGGGGGGGGGGGTTGATCCCTGCAGCCGGGAGGATGTTGGGGGGGGTGATTCCTGCAGCCGGGAGGATGTTGGGGGGGTGATTTGTACAGCTGGGAGGATGGCGGTGGGGGGGGGTGATTCGTACAGCTGGGAGGATGGCGGTGGGGGGGGTGATTTGTACAGCTGGGAGGATGGCGGTGGGGGGGGGTGATTCGTACAGCCGGGAGGATGTTGGGGGGGGTTGATCCCTGCAGCTGGGAGGATGGCGGTGGGGGGGGGGTGATTCGTACAGCTGGGAGGATGGCGGTGGGGGGGGGTTGATCCCTGCAGCTGGGAGGATGGCGGTGGGGGGGGGGTTGATCCCTGCAGCCGGGAGGATGGCGGGGGGGGGGGTTGATCCCTGCAGCTGGGAGGATGGCGGTGGGGGGGGGGGTGATCCCTGCAGCTGGGAGGATGGTGGGGGGGGGTTGATCCCTGCAGCTGGGAGGGTGGGAGTTGATCCCTGCAGCTGGGAGGATGGCGGTGGGGGGGTTGATTCGTACAGCTGGGAGGATGTTGGGGGGGGGGGGTTGATCCCTGCAGCTGGGAGGATGGCGGTGGGGGGGGTGATTCGTACAGCTGGGAGGATGTTGGGGGGGGGGGGTTGATCCCTGCAGCCGGGAGGATGTTGGGGGGGGGGTGATTCCTGCAGCCGGGAGGATGTTGGGGGGGTGATTCCTGCAGCTGGGAGGATGGCGGTGGGGGGGGGGGTGATTGATACAGCTGAGAGGATGGCGGTGGGGGGGGGGATGGCGGTGGGGGGGGGTTGATCCCTGCAGCTGGGAGGATGGCGGTGGGGGGGGGGTTGATCCCTGCAGCTGGGAGGATGGCGGTGGGGGTGATCCCTGCAGCTGGGAGGATGGCGGTGGGGGGGGGGGTGATCCCTGCAGCTGGGAGGATGGCGGTGGGGGGGGGGGGGGTATCCCTGCAGCTGGGAGGATGGTCCCGTGTACATGGAGCCTAAAAAAATACAGAAGAGCGGAACTTTACTTTTTGGCACTTTAAACTTTCCCATTGAAATGAGTAATAAAATGGAAATGTGTTTGTTGGTCGGGTATTCAGAAGATCTCCACCTAAATAGACATTTTCTTGACAGACTTTAATATTGTGCATTAAACTGTTGCTCCGCCTCCGCCCCGCCTACCCGAGTCTGTGAAATTCTCGGACCAAAATAGTATGGGAAGAAGCAGGCTACTGTGTGTAAAGGGACGGGGCTGGAGGCGGGGCTGGCGGCAATGTAATAGAGAATGTTGCTCCACCTCCGCCCGCCCACCCAAATCTATATTTTTCACGGACCTCAAGAAGCTCTGCTTAGTGACGGGCTGGAGGCGGTGCTGTCGATATTGTAATAGAGAATGTTGCACCGCCTCCGCCCCACCCACCCGAGTCTCTGAATTGAGCTTGATCCGCCTCTGCCCGCCTACCCCAGTCAAGGATATTTTCAGACTCAAAAAAAAATCTGCGCATGCGCCGTGGACCCGCGATCAGCTGTGCTCTGACGTACGAGCACCGGAAGTGACGCGGGTCCGATTTTTTCACAGGTTTGAGGAAATTTCACATCACCGGTGTAGTGTCACATTCTGCTGCCTATCGTAGAATGCTGCGGAAGTCACGTGGCGGCCAACTGCGCATGCGCGATGCGACCCAAACGCATGCGTGATGCGTTCCAAACGGAAGTGCGATGCGTTCCAATGGATTTACGACAGTACACACCAGCGAACCCGGCATTCAGGGCGACGTGGATTTAGAGGAAAGTGACCAGTCGGCCTCATGTCCTCGCTCCGCTCGCTCGGCCTCCTCCTCCAATCCACCTGGGATGTTAAGGAAAGAGCCTGGATGCCGACCGAGGTTTCACTGGTGTGCACTGTCGTGAATCCATTGGAACGCATCGCGCATGCGCAGTTGGCCGCCATGTGATTTCCGGAGCATTCTAGGATAGGCAGCAGACTGTCACACTACACTGGTCATCTGCGGCCTGGTGCTGGGCTGGTGAGTGTCAGCCTGGTGTCATCTGAGACCTGAGAACATCCTCCTCTCCCAATTATATACAATGTGTATGGAGCTAACGTCTGACAACCGTCCCATACCGTATATAGAGAGTGACAAACGTCCCATACCGTATATACAGGGCGAGAGAGCGACAACCGTCCCATACCGTATATAGAGGGCGAGAGAGCGACAACCGTCCCATACCGTATATAGAGGGCGAGAGAGCGACAACCGCCCCATACCGTATATACAGGGCGAGAGAGCGACAACCGTCCCATACCGTATATAGAGGGCGAGAGAGCGACATCCGTCCCATACCGTATATAGAGGACGAGAGAGCGACAACCGTCACATACCGTATATAGAGGGCGAGAGAGCGACAACTGTCCCATACCGTATATAGAGGGCGAGAGAGCGACATCCGTCCCATACCGTATATAGAGGGCGAGAGAGCGACAACCATACCGTATATAGAGGGCGAGAGAGCGACATCCGTCACATACCATATATAGAGGGCGAGAGAGCGACAACTGTCCCATACCGTATATAGAGGGCGAGAGAGCGACAACCATCCCATACCGTATATAGAGGGCGAGAGAGCGACAACCATCCCATACCGTATATAGAGGGCGAGAGAGCGACAACTGCCCCATACCGTATATAGAGGGCGAGAGAGCAACATCTGCCCCATACCGAATATAGGGGGCGAGAGACATCGACAACCGTCCCATACCGTATATAGGGGGCAAGAGAGCGACAACCGTCCCATACCGTATATAGAGGGCGAGAGAGCGACATCCGTCCCATACCGTATATAGAGGGCGAGAGAGCGACAACTGTCCCATCCCGTATATACACGGCGAGAGAGCGACAACCGTCCCATACCGTATATAGTGGGAGAGAGAGCGACAACCGCCCCATACCGTATATAGAGGGCGAGAGAGCGACAACCGTCCCATACCGTATATAGAGGACGAGAGAGCGACAACTGTCCCATCCCGTATATACACAGCGAGAGAGCGACAACTGTCCCATCCCGTATATACACGGCGAGAGAGCGACAACCGCCCCATACCGTATATAGAGGCGAGAGAGCGACAACCCTCCCATACGGTATATAGAGGGCGAGAGAGCGACAACCGTCCCATACCGTATATAGAGGGCGAGAGAGCGACATCCGTCCCATACCGTATATAGAGGGCGAGAGAGCAACAACCGCCCCATACCGTATATAGAGGGCGAGAGCGACAACCGTCCCATACCGTATATAGGGGGCGAGAGAGCGACAACTGTCCCATACCGTATATAGGGGGCGAGAGAGCGACAACTGTCCCATACCGTATATAGAGGGCGAGAGAGCGACAACCGTCCCATACCGTATATAGGGGGCGAGAGAGCAACAACCGCCCCATACCGTATATAGAGGGCGAGAGCGACAACCGTCCCATACCGTATATAGGGGGCGAGAGAGCGACAACCGTCACATACCGTATATAGAGGGCGAGAGAGCGACAACCGTCCCATACCGTATATAGGGGGCGAGAGAGCGACAACCGTCACATACCGTATATAGGGGGCGAGAGAGCGACAACCGTCCCATACCATATATAGAGGGCTAGAGAGCGACAACCGTCCCATACCGTATATAGAGGGCGAGAGAGCGACAACCGTCCCATACCGTATATAGAGGGCTAGAGAGCGACAACCGTCCCATACCGTATATAGAGGGCGAGAGAGCGACAACCGTCCCAAACCGTATATAGAGGGCGAGAGAGCGACAACCGTCCCATACCGTATATAGAGGGCGAGAGAGTGACAACCGTCCCATACCGTATATAGTGGGCGAGAGAGCGGCAACTGCCCCATACCGTATATAGAGGGCGAGAGAGCGACAACCGTCACATACTTTGCTACACTTTCCATTTGGAATAAATGAAGAATATAGTTTGGTGGTGAAAGGGTTAAATCTCATTGACAATAACATGTTCTTCCCGGAGCCGTACCCCTATTAGATCCGTATTCTGATCCTACAGCCTGAATTCACAAAGTTCACACACAAGGACGCGGCTCCTCTATCCCCCCCCCCGAGCCTCTTCCTGAGATTTCCTGTTTACAAGTTAAAATCTTTTTATCTTGCTCGAAATTTACTTAGAACCCCCAAACATTATACATTTGTTTCTTACACCCTAGAGAATAAAATGGCGGTGGTTGAAATACTTTCTGTCACGCCGTATTTGCGCCCATTGATGACACTCGTCTCCAAGGAGGCATTGCAAACAGGAAATGATGTGATAATAAAGAGGATTTCCTTTATTTATAAAGTAACATACAGGGAGAAATGGGGGATTGTCAGTGAAAGGGTTAAAAACGAAAGGAATAACAATTATGATTTGGTAGTGAAAGAGTTAAAAAAACTTGGGCCCAGATTCTCATACATTTACGTTGCTCCTGGGCAGCGTAACGTATGTGATTTACGTTACACCGCCGCAGGTTTGCGAGAGAGCGACAACTGTCCCATACCGTATATAGGGGGCGAGAGAGCGACAACCGTCCCATACCGTATATAGAGGGCGAGAGAGCGACATCCGTCCCATACCGTATATAGAGGGCGAGAGAGCAACAACCGCCCCATACCGTATATAGAGGGCGAGAGCGACAACCGTCCCATACCGTATATAGGGGGCGAGAGAGCGACAACTGTCCCATACCGTATATAGGGGGCGAGAGAGCGACAACTGTCCCATACCGTATATAGGGGGCGAGAGAGCGACAACCGTCCCATACCGCATATAGGGGGCGAGAGAGCGACAACCGTCCCATACCATATATAGAGGGCAAGAGCGACAACTGTCCCATACTGTATATAGAGGGCGAGAGAGCGACAACCGTCCCATACCGCATATAGGGGGCGAGAGAGCGACAACCATCCCATACCATATATAGAGGGCGAGAGAGCGACAACCCTCCCATACGGTATATAGAGGGCGAGAGAGCGACAACCGTCCCATACCGTATATAGAGGGCGAGAGAGCGACATCCGTCCCATACCGTATATAGAGGGCGAGAGAGCAACAACCGCCCCATACCGTATATAGAGGGCGAGAGCGACAACCGTCCCATATCGTATATAGGGGGCGAGAGAGCGACAACTGTCCCATACCGTATATAGAGGGCGAGAGAGCGACAACCGTCCCATACCGTATATAGGGGGCGAGAGAGCGACAACTGTCCCATACCGTATATAGAGGGCGAGAGAGCGACAACCGTCCCATACCGTATATAGAGGGCGAGAGAGCGACAACCGTCCCATACCGTATATAGTGGGCGAGAGAGCGGCAACTGCCCCATACCGTATATAGAGGGCGAGAGAGCGACAACCGTCACATACTTTGCTACACTTTCCATTTGGAATAAATGAAGAATATAGTTTGGTGGTGAAAGGGTTAAATCTCATTGACAATAACATGTTCTTCCCGGAGCCGTACCCCTATTAGATCCGTATTCTGATCCTACAGCCTGAATTCACAAAGTTCACACACAAGGACGCGGCTCCTCTATCCCCCCCCCCCCCCCCCCCCCGAGCCTCTTCCTGAGATTTCCTGTTTACAAGTTAAAATCTTTTTATCTTGCTCGAAATTTACTTAGAACCCCCAAACATTATACATTTGTTTCTTACACCCTAGAGAATAAAATGGCGGTGGTTGAAATACTTTCTGTCACGCCGTATTTGCGCCCATTGATGACACTCGTCTCCAAGGAGGCATTGCAAACAGGAAATGATGTGATAATAAAGAGGATTTCCTTTATTTATAAAGTAACATACAGGGAGAAATGGGGGATTGTCAGTGAAAGGGTTAAAAACGAAAGGAATAACAATTATGATTTGGTAGTGAAAGAGTTAAAAAAACTTGGGCCCAGATTCTCATACATTTACGTTGCTCCTGGGCAGCGTAACGTATGTGATTTACGTTACACCGCCGCAGGTTTACAGCCTGATTCTCAGAACACTTACCTGTAAACTTGCGGCGGTGTATCGTTAAATGGGCACCATTTAAATTAGGGGGCACCATTTAAATTAGGCGCGCTCCCGCGCCGAGCGTACTGCGCATGCTCCGTCGGGTAATTTACCCGACGTGCATTGCGCTAAATGACGTCGCCCCGACGTCATTTGCTTAGACGTTTACGTAAATGGCGTCCAGCGCCATTCACGGACGTCTTACGCAAACGACGTCATTTTTTTTTTTAATTCGACGCGGGAACGACGGCCATACTTAACATTGGTTGCCCCTCCTAATAGCAGGGGCAACCTTACGCGTCGCGTACGCTACGGAAACGACGTAAATTCTCAGCGGCGACCGCGCGTATGTTCGGGAATCTCGCGTAATTACATCATTTGCATAGACGACGGGGAAAACGACGAGGCGACACCTAGCGGCGGGAAAAAAAATTGCTTTTAAGATCTGACAGCGTAAGAGCCTTACGCCTGTCAGATCTAATGGGTATCTATGCGTAACTGATTCTAAGAATCAGTCGCATAGATACCCGGGGCCAGATGAGGAGTTACGACCGCGCAAATGGTGTTGCGCCGTCGTAACGCCCGTGAGAATCTGGGCCAAAGTTTGGCGTTGAAAGGGTTAAAAAAGATGAAAGGATTAAAATAAAATAAAAATTATTGGTTTGGCAGTGAAAGGGTTAAAAACGGGGAGGTGGAGGGTTATAAAAATAATAATAATAATATGGCTTTGGTACTGAAAAGGTTAAAAAAAATTAAAGGATTAAAAAATAAATCTTGGTTTGGCAAAGAAAGGGTTCATAAATGAAAGGGAAAACATTCCACCTGGAAATTAAAGGGTTAAAAGTGTGTGTGTGGGGGGGATATGATTTGGCAGTGAAAGGGTTAAAAATGGGGAGGGGTTTATAAAAAAACATTTGGTTTTGGCAATGAAAGGGTTAAAAGAAATGAAAGGATTAAAATAAATCTTGGTTTGGCAAAGAAAGGGTTCATATATGAAAGGGAAAACATTCCACCTGGCAGTGAAAGGGTTAAAAAAAAACGGGGAGGGTTAAAAAATTCGGTTTGGCGCTGAAAGTGTTAAAAACGAAAAGAAAGACATTGTGATTTGGCGGTGAAAGGGTTACAAATGTAGAAATAATTGGGGTGTAATAATAATAATAATAATGAAGAGATCTGGGACTGAAAGGGTTAAATCTCATCCACAAGAACATCTTCTATGAGATCCGTATTCTGATCCTACAGCCTGAATTCACAAAGTTCACAAATAAGGACGTGGCCCCTTTAAGAAAAAACGGCAGTTATTTTCATCATGAGATAAAAAAAAAAAAGAAGGCGGTCACATGACATTGCTGTGATGTCATATAATGTGGTGCAGAGAGTGCGTCTGTTGCCATGGTTACCATTGATGTCATCAGCAGAGCCAATATAAGGCGGTGCGGAGGGGAGGCGGCAGAAGACGACTGATCACTGACCAGTGAAGACGTGTTTCTAATCTCTCCTGAGATTTTTCTTGCGATTTGATTCGATTTAATTCGATTCGATTTCATTGCGATTTCTAGTTCTTATACATTTAAAGCGCGTTTCTTTATTCTTAATAATGAGACAACTTAAATGTAAAAAGCTTTTTTCTCTGAAAAACACCGAAGAGAAGCCCAGCGAAGGAAGGGCGGCTGTGGAAAGAGGAGGTATCAGTGACCAGCGCGCAGATACCCCCAAAAAGCCCTCCAAAATGAAGAGGAGCCGGGCGCTTGTACGCGGCTGTATCAGAGCCGTCGTTGGATGTTTCGGATCCAGCTGTAAAGCCAAAAGACATCACCGGGATACCGACACTGAGATTGGTAAGTACTATGCATAGTGATAGATACAAAATGTACTGTACAGGGAGGAGGAGGGGGAGGAGACATGTACAGGGAGGGGGAGGAGTCATGTACAGGGAGGGGAGGAGTCATGTACAGGGAGGGGGAGGAGTCATGTACATGGAGGGGGAGGAGTCATGTACAGGGAGGGGAGGAGTCATGTACAGGGAGGGGGAGGAGTCATGTACAGGGAGGGGGAGGAGTCATGTACAGGGAGGGGGAGGAGACATGTACATGGAGGGGGAGGGGTCATGTACAGGGAGGAGGAGGAGACATGTACAGGGAGGGGGAGGAGTCATGTACAGGGAGGGGGAGGAGTCATGTACAGGGAGGAGGAGGGGGAGGAGACATGTACAGGGAGGGGGAGGGGTCATGTACAGGGAGGAGGAGGAGACATGTACAGGGAGGAGGAGGGGTCATGTACAGGGAGGGGGAGGGGTCATGTACAGGAAGGAGGAGGAGTCATGTACAGGGAGGAGGAGGAGACACAGGGAGAGCTGCAGATAGCAGCGTATGATGGAGCCACGTACTAACTCCGGGGCCAGGACTCATAAAACTCCCCCCCCCCCCATATGTACACATGTATAGGGATTTCCATGGACATTGATGGTTTTTGTCCTGTAAAAATAAATCTGCAGATTTTTAAACCAAGAAAAGCAAACAGTAATTCTTGGCGCTGTATACAGAGAGCCCCTCCCCTTTATACAGAGAGCCCCCTCCCCCTCCCCTTTATACAGAGAGCCCCCCCTCCCCTTTATACAGAGAGCCCCCTCCCCTTTATACAGAGAGCCCCCTCCCCTTTATACAGAGAGTCCCCCTACCCTTTATACAGAGAGCCCCCTCCCCTTTATACAGAGAGTCCCCCCTCCCCTTTATACAGAGAGCCCCCCTCCCCCCTCCTGTCGGCTCCTAACTGACATTTTTTTGAACAAGCTTTGCATTCCCCTCATTACAGGCTGGGCTGATCCCCTCAGTGCCAACCAACTGCCAGAAATTGCCAACATGGACATTGTAGCCAACATAAAATAAAATGGTGATGTCTTTAGGGTGCAGGTGGTGTGATCTGCAGAGCTGCGCTCCCCAACAATTACAGTCCAGGCCTGTCCCTGATTGGTTGATATAGAAGAGGCCAGAACTTAAATGTAATTATTGGGAACTGCAGTGCAGAAGATCACTCCGTCTGCACCCCAAAGGCATTAAATAGACCCTTTATGCCCCTCCCCCCTGCTGAACAAATGGGGCCCCTAGTAGGTCCCTGCAGCTCCCACAGACAGTATCTATTTCATCATTTGCCTGGAATTCTGCCTGACACTCCGCCCACACTGGCCGATTTGGAATGGCCGGTAGAAGTGCTGTTATTCCAAATCATGGGAAAGGGGGGGCAAGAATTCGGATTACATTATTCTTAATGGCACCCCAAACATGGCAAGATCTTGTCACCATTGTCACATGACAGAATCGCATGGAAATCGATCCAAAACGTGCAGGGGACTATTTCTTCACTTTGGGGTGCGGCGGAGTAATCTGCAATACATCAGTTCCCGGTCCCCGGCCTCTTCTATATCAATCCACCGCAACAATTCGAGGGATTACAATAAAAGAGGCAGAGTGTTTAATAATCAGAAACAGAAGCCCTGCAGATTACTCCCCCGCACCCGGAAGTGACGAATCAGTTCCCTTTCTGACTCCATTCATTTTACTGGGTCGGCATGAAGGCCAGGCAACCAACATTTTTATATGAAGGCCAACATTAGTCATCCCTGTGTCCCTGTCATTTCGGGTTTATTTATTGCCCCTGACACTGGGATTTGGAACTTTTCTCTCTATAATTTGATGTTGTATAAAAAATATATAAAATGTAGATGAAGTGAAGTGAAGGTGCTAAATCCGATTCTTATTTTTATTGCAGATGTACGCAGTATTTACTGCACAGACAGCTCACAAGGCAGGACTGCCCCAGTGAGCGAGACAGAATATGAATGCTACATTGAGACTCCACCAGCATGTGACGTTCACACAGAGACTCCACCAGCATGTGACGTTCACACGGAGACATCAACAGCATGCAGCGTTCACACGAAGACTCCACCAGCATGTGACATTCACACGGAGACTCCACCAGCATGTGATGTTCACACGGAGACATCAACAGCAAGTGACGTTCACACGGAGACATCAACAGCATGTGACGTTCACACGGAGACTCCACCAGCATGTGACGTTCACACGGAGACATCAACAGCATGTGACAATCACACGAAGATGCCACAAGCATATGGCGTTTACACGGAGACTTTGCCAGAATGCGACGTTCACATGGAGACTCCAAGGAACCAAGGTACGGATGTACCAATACAGGTCCACACAGTGGTGGCGGATGCCACTCCAGCAACGGGAGGGTCATCCCATCAGCCCTCCCAGGGACCAGGTACAGCTTTACCAACAGAGGTCCCCACACTGGTGGCAGCGGCCACTGCAGAAACCAGAGGATCTTCTAATCAGTCCTCCCAGGGGCCTGATTTGGCTGTAACATGGGTTTCTACACTGATGGCGGCGGCCACTGCAGTAACCGGAGGGTCTTCACATCAGCCCTCTATGTCTCTTTCTGCAGCTTCTGAATCACCAACTATCAATGTGGTTGGACTAACAAGACAATTAGCTGTTCCTAGAAGAAGACTCAACAAAAAGTCTAAGAAACCATGCCAGGGACCAGGTACAGCTGTACCAACACAGGTCCCTACACTAGTGGTGGCTGCCACTCCAGTAACCGGAGGGTCTTCCCATCAGCCCTCCCTTTTCGTTGTTGATGCTTCTGAATCACCAACTATTAATGTTGTTGGTCAAAAACCATTAACTGTTCCTAGAAGACTCAACAAAAAGTCTGAGGAACCCTCTCAGGGACCAGGTACGGCTGTACCAACACAGGTCCCTACACTGGTGGCGGCTGCCACTCCAGTAACCGAAGGGTCTTCCCATCAGCCCTCCATTGTTGATTTTGGAGCTATGGATTCACCAACTATCAATGTAGTTGGTCAAACAAGACGATTGGCTGTTCCTAGAAGAAGACTCAACAAAAAGTCTGAGGAACCCTCCCAGGGACCAGGTACAGCTGTACCAACACAGGTCCCTACACTGGTGGCGGCTGCCACTCCAGTAACCAAAGGGTCTTCCCATCAGCCCTCCCTTTTTGATGCTTCTGAATCACCAACTATAAATGTTGTTGGTCAAAGACCATTGGCTGTTCCTAGAAGAAGACTCAACAAAAAGTCTGAGGAACCCTCCCAGGGACCAGGTACGGCTGTACCAACACAAGTCCCTACACTGGTGGCGGCTGCCACTCCAGTAACCGAAGGGTCTTCCCATCAGCCTTCCCTTTTCAACGCTTCTGAATCACCAACTATCAATGAAGTTGGTCAAAGACCATTGGCTGTTCCTAGAAGAAGACTCAACAAAAAGTCTGAGGAACCCTCCCAGGGACCAGGTACGGCTGTACCAACAAAGGTCCCTACACTGGTGTCGGCTGCCACTCCAGTAACCGAAGGGTCTTCCCATCAGCCTTCCCTTTTCAACGCTTCTGAATCACCAACTATCAATGTTGTTGGTCAAAGACCATTGGCTGTTCCTAGAAGAAGACTCAACAAAAAGTCTGAGGAACCCTCCCAGGGACCAGGTACGGCTGTACCAACAAAGGTCCCTACACTGGTGGCGGCTGCCACTCCAGTAACCGGAGGGTCTTCCCATCAGCCCTCCCTTTTCGATGCTTCTGATTCACTAACTATCAATGAAGTTGGTCAAACAAGACGATTGGCTGTTCCTAGAAGAAGACTCAACAAAATGTCTGAGGAACCCTCCCAGGGACCAGGTACGGCTGTACCAACACAGGTCTCTACACTGGTGGCGGCTGCCACTCCAGTAACCGAAGGGTCTTCCCATCAGCCCTCCCTTTTCGTTTTTGATGCTTCTGAATCACCAACTATAAATGTTGGTCAAAGACCATTGGCTGTTCCTAGAAGAAGACTCAACAAAAAGTCTGAGGAATCCTCCCAGGGACCAGGTACGGCTGTACCAACACAGGTCCCTACACTGGTGGCGGCTGCCACTCCAGTACCCGAAGGGTCCTCCCATCAGCCCTCCCTTTTCGACGCTTCTGAATCACCAACTATAAATGTTGTTGGTCAAAGACCATTGGCTGTTCCTAGAAGAAGACTCAACAAAAAGTCTGAGGAACCCTCCCAGGGACCAGGTACGGCTGTACCGACACAGGTCCCTACACTGGTGGCGGCTGCCACTCCAGTAACTGAAGGGTCTTCCCATCAGCCTTCCCTTTTCGACGCTTCTGAATCACCAACTATCAATGAAGTTGGTCAAAGACCATTGGCTGTTCCTAGAAGAAAACTCAACAAAAAGTCTGAGGAACCCTCCCAGGGACCAGGTACGGCTGTACCAACACAGGTCCCTACACTGGTGGCGGCTGCCACTCCAGTAACCAAAGGGTCTTCCCATCAGCCCTCCCTTTTTGATGCTTCTGAATCAGCAACTATCAATGTTGTTGGTCAAAGACCATTGGCTGTTCCTAGAAGAAGACTCACCAAAATGTCTGAGGAACCCTCCCAAGGACCAGGTACGGCTGTACCAACACAGGTCCCTACACTGGTGGCGGCGGACACTCCAGTAACCGGAGGGTCTTCCCATCAGCCCTCCATTGTTGATTTTGGAGCTTCTGAATCACCAACTATCAATGTAAATGGACAAATAAGACGATTGGCTGTTCCTAGAAAAAGACTCAACAAAAAGTCTGAGGAACCCTCCCAGGGACCAGGTACATCTGTACCAACACAGGTACCTACACTGGTGGCGGCTGCCACTCCAGTAACCGAAGGGTCTTCCCATCAGCCCTCCCTTTTCGTTTTTGATGCTTCTGAATCACTAACTGAGGTCAAACCTGCAAAAATAAGACAATTAGCTGTTCCTAGAAGAAGAATCAACAAAAAGTCTAAGAAACCCTCCCGGGGACTAGGTACGGCTGTACCAACACAGGTCCCTACACTAGTGGTGGCTGCCACTCCAGAAACTGGAGGGTCCTTTCATCAGCCCTCCATTTTTGGAACTTCTGAATCACCAACTATATCTGTAGTTGGTCAAACAAGACGATTGGCTGTTCCTAGAAGAAGACTCAACAAAATGTCTGAGGAACCCTCCCAGGCACCAGGTACGGCTGTACCAACACAGGTCCCTACACTGGTGGCGGCTGCCACTCCAGTAACTGAAGGATCTTCCCATCAGCCCTCCATTTTTGTTTTTGGAGCTTCTGAATCATTAACTGAGGCCAAACCTGCAAAAATAAGACGAATGGATGTTTCTAGAAGAAGATTCAACAAAAAGTCTAAGAAACCCTCCCGAGGACCAGGTACGGCTGTACCAACACAGGTCCCTACACTAGTGGCGGCTGCCACTCCACAAACTGGAGGGTCCTTTCATGAGCCCTCCATTATTGTTTTTGGAGCTTCTGAATCACCAACTATCAATGTAAATGGACAAATGAGACGATTGGCTGTTCCTAGAAAAAGACTCAACAAAAAGTCTGAGGAACTCTCCCAGGCACCAGGTACGGCTGTACCAACACAGGTCCCTACACTGGTGGCGGCTGCCACTCCAGTAACTGAAGGATCTCCCCATCAGCCCTCCATTTTCGTTTTTGGAGCTTCTGAATCACTAACTGAGGTCAAACCTGCAAAAATAAGACAATTAGCTGTTCCTAGAAAAAGATTCAACAAAAAGTCTAAGAAACCCTCCCGGGGACCAGGTACGGCTGTACCAACACAGGTCCCTACACTAGTGGCGACTGCCACTCCAGAAACTGGAGGGTCCTTTCATCAGCCCTCCATTTTTGGAACTTCTGAATCACCAACTACATCTGTAGTTGGTCAAACAAGACAATTGGCTGTTCCTAGAAAAAGACTAAACAAAGAGTCTGAGGAACCTTCTCAGGGACCAGGTACGGCTGTACCAACACAGGTCCCTACACTAATGGTGGCAGCAAATCCAGAAACTGGAGGGTCTTCACATCAGCCCTCCATTGTTAATTTTGGAGCTTCTGAATCACCAACTATCAATGTAGTTGGTCAAACAAGACGATTGGCTGTTCCTAGAAGAAGACTCAACAAAAAGTCTGAGGAACTCTCCCAGGGACCAGGTACGGCTGTACCAACACAGGTCTCTACAATGGTGGTGGCTGCCACTCCAGTTACTGAAGGATCTTCCCATCAGCCCTCCATTTTCGTTTTTGGAGATTCTGAATCACTAACTGAGGCCAAACCTGCAAAAATAAGACGAATGGATGTTCCTAGAAGAAGATTCAACAAAAAGTCTAAGAAACCCTCCCGGGGACCAGGTAAGGCTGTACCAACACAGGTCCCTACACTAGTGGCGGCTGTCACTCCAGAAACTGGAGGGTCCTTTCATCAGCCCTCCATTCACGTTTTTGGAACTTCTGAATCACCAACTATAACTGTAGTTGGTCAAAGACCATTGGCTGTTCCTAGAAAAAGACACAACAAAGAGTCTGAGGAACATTCTCAGGGACCAGGTACGGCTGTACCAACACAGGTCCCTACACTAGTGGTGTCAGCCAATCCAGAAACTGGAGGGTCTTCCCATGAGCCCTCCATTATTGTTTTTGGAGCTTCTGAATCACCAACTATCAATGTAAATGGACAAATGAGACGATTGGCTGTTCCTAGAAAAAGACTCAACAAAAAGTCTGAGGAACTCTCCCAGGCACCAGGTACGGCTGTACCAACACAGGTCCCTACACTGGTGGCGGCTGCCACTCCAGTAACTGAAGGATCTCCCCATCAGCCCTCCATTTTCATTTTTGGAGCTTCTGAATCACTAACTGAGGTCAAACCTGCAAAAATAAGACAATTAGCTGTTCCTAGAAAAAGATTCAACAAAAAGTCTAAGAAACCCTCCCGGGGACCAGGTACGGCTGTACCAACACAGGTCCCTACACTGGTGGCGGCTGCCACTCCAGTAAGCGGAGGGTCCTCCCATCAGCCCTCCACTGTTGTTTTTGGAGCTTCTGAATCACCAACTATCAATGTAAATGGACAAATAAGACGATTGGCTGTTCCTAAAAGACTCAACAAAGAGTCTGAGGAACCCTCTCAGGGACCAGGTACGGCTGCCACTCCAGTAACCAGAGGATCTTCCCATCAGCCCTCAATTTTCATCTTTGGAGCTTCCGAATCACTAACTGAGGCCAAACCTGCAAAAATAAGACGAATGGATGTTCCTAAAAGTACGAATGTACCAAAAGAGGTTATTAAATGGAGAGCCTTCTAATCAGTCCCCCCAGGGGCCCGATATGACTGTAACAACACAGGACCCTACACTGGTGGCGGCTGCCACTTCAGCAACCCAAGAGTCCTCCCAGGAACCAGATAAGGACGTACCAAGACAGCTCTCTGCATCAACGATTCATCTACTGCGCTCACCTAAAAGGTATTTCCAATTTTCCAGCCACATTTTTTACACCTTCTTTATATTTGTTACGTGTTCCCATTCACATAGCAAAGCTTTAAGAAGAATATAAAATATGCTGCTCACCATTAAAGGAGGAACCCCATGGAAAAAATTCATGAATAAATAAAAATAAACATGGCCACCCAAAATCCAGACCCTTACTGAGCATGCATCCTGGCAGGCCAGGAAAGGGGGGGAGGGGGGTGAGCATGCACCGCCCTCTTCTCCGCACCCATACCAGGTCACATGCCCTCGACATGGGGAGGTACCTTGTCATGGGGGAGGGGGGTCCCCCTTTGCAAGGACACTCCCCATGTTGGGGGCATGTGGTCTAGTATGGCTCAGTGGAGGGGGGTGCACGCTCATCCCCCCTTTCCTAGTCTGCCAGGCTGCATGCTCGGTTGGGGTTCTGGTATCAGATTTGGGGGTGCCATGTATTTTTGTTGTTTTTCCCACGCGATTCCTTCCTTAAAGGTGAGCAGAAAACTTTATAATCTTTATAAAGTTTTACTCTGTGATGAGAACATGTAAGAGATATAAAGTAGGTGTCGTCCCAATATGGCTGCAAACGCGGAAATACCTTTTAGGTGAGCGTCAAAGAATTAGCGCTGGTGCCCCATTCAAACGGTCACCCTTCAGACGCCCATAAAACCAGCAGAGGCCGGCCAGCAGACCTGGGCGCGGTAGGTGGAGCTGGTAGCGGCTCCACGGACAATCATAGACAATGATGATGGACCATCAGGACATCCACCATACTGGGAATAGACTCTCTAGCATCTATGAAGAGCCAGGCTTCCACATTCTAGTGAGTTGTCCTGTCCCCGTCTGTCTCACACTCATGGCGAGTTCTCTTACATAAGACAGAGCTTATCCATAGAGACACTATACAGAGCAGAGGACATGGATTTCTCCCACTCCACACAAAGGACACCAGGAAAACACCAACTTCCCTTTATAGGTGGAGTTCTGCTTTAAGATCGGGCAGCACAGAGGCTTAGTGGTTAGCACTTCTGCCTTGCAGCACTGGGGTCCTTGGTTCATAGCCTGACCAGGGCACTGTCTGCATGTTCTCCCTGTGCTTGTGTGGGTTTCCTTCTACAGCCCAAAGACATGCTGGTAGGTTAAATGACTCCATTCAGTGGCCCAAGATGGCTGCTTCTCCTCCTAAGACCTTTGAGTGGAGATCACTGATTTACCCCGCTCAGCGGGGGCGGGCCTCAGAAAACAGAGGCCTCATATGGGCAGCACAGAGGCTTAGTGGTTAGCACTTCTGCCTTGCAGCACTGGGGTCCTTGGTTCATATCCTGACCAGGACACTGCCTGCTTGGAGTCTGCATGTTCTCCCTGTGCTTGTGTGGGTTTCCTCCGGGTACTCCGGTTTCCTCCCACACTACTATTGGTGGTGCAGTGGTAAGCACAGCTGCTTTTCAAGCAGAAGACTCGGGTTCGATTCCCGGCCAACTAAATCTCACAAGATGGCTGCCTCACCTGGTACGTGTCACCCCTCCCCCATTATATCTGTATATACAGTGTTCTATATAAAGCCGTGACTCCAGTGCTGTAGGAGGTGATTTCACCACCACAGTTAAAAAAAGAGCATATATGCCGAAGCATGGGGGCATTAGGGGCGGAGGAGCGAATTTGCTACTAATGCCGCGTATATACTCGACATTACTACGGAGGCTTGCCCGTGGAAAAGTCTGACCGTGTGTACGCGGCATAACTTTTTTGCGGGAGGATGCCCCCATGCTTCGGCATATATATATATTTTAGGCACAGGTTGCGTTAAAAAATGTTTTATTTTTTACTATGTTTTTTTTTTGGTATTTGCTTTGCAGGTATGGTATGATCTTACTGTTATACCGTAATGTTACTTTGTTTTAATGTTAACCATCATTTGCTTAGCAGGTACGCCATTCAGTTGCAGCGCGGATTTATTTAGCGTGACAGCAACAGCGTTTGCTCCCACGATATAAAAAGCCGCGACTCCAAAGCTGTAGGAGGTGATTTCACCACCACAGTTAAAAAAAGAGCATATATGCCGAAGCATGGGGGCCTTAGGGGCGGAGGAGCGATTTTGCTCCTAATGCCGCGTACATACGGTTGACATTCCTACGGAGGCTTGCTCGTGGAAAAGTCCGACCGTGTGTACGCGGCATAGAAAAGTCTGACCGTGTGTACGCGGCATAGAAAAGTCCGACCGTGTGTACGCGGCATAGAAAAGTCCGACCGTGTGTACGCGGCATAACTTTTTTGCGGGAGGATGCCCCCATGCTTCGACATATATAAATGTATGCCCATCATTAGAAGTGGGTGGATGAAGGGAGGTATTCTAATGGTGGGCATACCCACCGATCAATTTTTTTTTTTCGTTCAGCCAACAGGCTGCATGAAAAAAAAAAAGATTACAATACATGTCCAACAAGAACCATCAACGTACTGGTATGTTGCTGGACTTTGAATGGTTATACCAGAATGATGTCTGCGGGTTTAGGCATCATCTTGGTATCATTCTTTTCAGCCAGCGGTCGGCTTTCATGTAAAAGCAGTCCTAGTGGCTAATTAGCCTCTAGACTGCTTTTACATTCAGTGGGATGGAATGTCCCCCCCCCCCGGATATAAACAGTGGGGTAGATTCAGGTAGATTTGCCCATTAATTACACCTGTGCAGCTCAGCTCAATTTCTCTGCGCCGGCGCAATTGGGCGAGATTGCCACCTGATTCAGGATGCCTTTTGTGTGGTAATTTGCGCCTGTGTAAGCAAAAATTGAGCTTGCTGTGCTTGGTGCTCAGATAAGGAGCTTTTTCTCTTTAGTTGGATTATGCTCATATGTTGATTTTTTTTTTATATTTTTTTTTTGCTCAGATTATGAGCTTTTATATATTTATTTAATGCTCAGATAATGAGCTTTTATATTTTTAATTTATGCTAAGTTTGAGTTTTTATTTTATTTTGTAGTCCCTACACACGGTGAGGAGTGTATACTACAGTGTGACTGGTGTGTGAATGGGGGGGGTGTCACTCCTACTGGAAAAGGGGTGTCACCCTCTGCCGTGTGAAAGGTGTATGAATGGACAGCAACATAATTGGAGCCTTGACGCGGCGTTGCTGCTCCCTAATACCATGGGGTATCCTTGGGTCTAATCCAATTTTGGGTGCATGTGGGGTGTGTGTGCTAGGGACCACAGTGGTGTGCACGCGTGCATTCTACTTGTGACATGATTATTGTGTGTGTTTAACGTGCAAAGAGACGTTCCACGAGACCACTCCTGATTGCTCTTCCCTCAGTAGACCGGGTAGAGTTGCTTGGGGGGGATTGTGGGGTTCGGGGGTCAGGTCATCACGTATGTCAATCTCCAGGCCCTTTCTCATGGCGAAGTTGTGCAGCACGCAACATGCCCAGATGATCTGGCATACAAAGTCTGGGGAATACAACAGGGTCCCCCCAGACTTATCCAGGCATCGGAAACGGGACTTCAGGAGGCCAAAGGTGCGTTCCACTACTCCACGGGTACGGGCGTGAGCTTCATTGTATCTTCTCTCTCCTGGGGTTTGGGGATTCCGGAATGGAGTCATGAGATGGGGTCCAAGTGCATATGCCGCGTCACCTGGAAGGGAAAAGACAGGAGGATGTTAGTCATGCATGTGCCCCTCGTGAGGTCTGCATCATGGGGGGGGGGACAGTCATACCTGACACCCATGTCACTCACCAACCAGCCAGTTGTCCCCATACACGTTCTGTTCAAATTCTGTTGGGATGTCGCTTTGACGGAATATAAAGCTGTCATGACAGGACCCGGGGTGTTTGGCACGGACGTGCCATATGAGGCATTGGGCATCGACTATCACCTGGACATTGATGGAATGCCAGTGCTTTCTATTGCAGTATATGTGCTCCATGTCACGGGGAGGCCGTAGTGCCACATGGGTGCAATCAATGGCGCCCACGGTGCGTGGGAATCTGGCAATTTGATAGAAATCTGTGATTGCCTTCTGCCGCTGGACCTCCTGGGTGGGTTTGATAAATTGATTGGCCATGCGTCTCAGGATTGAAGGAATAACCTGGTGCACACATCTGCTCATGCTGGATTGGGACATCCCAGCCACCATTCCACTTGTACGCTGAAAAGATCCACTTGCCAGGAAATGCAGGGTTGCCACTACCTTGACCAGTGGCTGCACTGCATGTGAGGGGTGTGTCTGGCTGGTGATGTCATCATGCAGGGGTGTGGCTAATTCCAGGATGACCTCAGGGCTCAATCTAAACATGCGATACACCTCCAAATCCCCCATGTCAAAGATGTTCCTGCGCACTCGGTATATCCTCTCCCGTGCCCTCCTACGAGTCGGGTCACTCAGTAGTATTGCTAGAACCATGGCTGCCCCTGGCATGTTGGCACACAGATGTGAGGTCCAGAAAGTTTGGGTGCTCTGCTTGCTCAGCTCCTCCGTATTGGTGCTGCTGTAGTTGCTCTCCAGCTGACCTGTGGACGTCTGTTGCTAACTTGCCCCTGCTTTTATGAGGAGCAATTTTGCCCTGGCCAAACAGCTTGCGCGCTTTGTGCGCAAACTGCGCCTCACACGCACAGGTTTGTGAATCAGCGTCTGTTCCTCATTTGCATATTTGCTGAGGGAAAACAATGAGAGCGCAAGTTGCACCCTGCGCAAAAATGCATATTACATGCGTGGGGCAGAGAAACTGCGTCCGTTGAAAAAAAACATAATTTCAGGCTTAGCTTGTTTTCTGGGTCATCCGCATATTTGCCTGGGCGCAAATCCGTACTTGCGCGGCGCATATCGCGATTGCGCCCGCGCAAGTCGTACCTGAATCCGGGCCAGTGCCATTGGGAAATTGGCAAAGCATTTTATCACACCGATCTTGGTGTGGTCAGATGCTTTGAGGGCAGAGGAAAGATCTAGGGTCTAATAGACCCCATTTTAAAAAAAGAAAAGAGTACCTGTCATTAACTATTGCTATCATAAGGGATATTTACATTCCCTGAGATAACAATAAAAATGGTAAAAAATAAATAAAATTGAAGGAACAGTTTACAAATAAAATAAAAAAGCGAAATAAATATAAAAAAAAGCATCCCTGTCCCCCCCTGCTCTTGCGCAAAGGCTAACGCAAGCGTCGGTCTGGAGTCATATGTAATCAGCAATTGCACCATGCATGTGAGGTATCACCGCGAAGGGCAGATCGAGGGCAGTCATTTTAGCAGTAGACCTCCTCTGTAAATCGAATGTGGTAATCTGTAAAGGCTTTTAAAAATGTATGTAGTTTGTCGCCACTGCGCGTTTGTGCGCAATTTTAAAGTATGTCGTGTTTGGTATCCATGTACTCGGCCTAAGATCATCTTTTTTATTTCATCAATAATTTGGGCAATATAGTGTGTTTTAGTGCTTTAAAATAAAAAAAGTGTATTTATTCCCCAAAAAATGCGTTTGAAAAAACGCTGCGCAAATACTGTGTGGAAAATAAAATGCAACACCCACCATTTTAATCCGTAGGGCCTTTGCTTTAAAAAAATATATATAATGTTTGGGGGTTCAACTTAACTTTCTTGCAAAAAAAAAATCTGTTTTTATGTAAACAAACAGTGTCAGAAAGGGCTTTGTCTTCAAGTGGTGAGAAGAGCGGGTGATGTGTGACATAAGCTTCTAAATGTTGTGCATAAAATGCCAGGATAATTCAAAACCTCCCCAAATGACCCCATTTTGGAAAGTAGACACCCCAAGCTATTTGCTGAGACGCATGTCGAGTCCATGGAATATTTTATATTTTGACCCAAGTTGCGGGAATATGACAAACCGATTTTTTTTTTGCACAAAGTTGTCACTAAATGATATATTTCTCATACATGCCATGGTTATATGTGGAATTGCACCCCAAAATACATTCTGCTGCTTCTCCTGAGTACGGAGATACCACATGTGTGGGACTTTTTTGGAGCCTAGCCGCGTACGGGACCCGGAAAACCAAGCACCGCCTTCAAGATTTGTGTGAGTGAAATCAAAAAAGTACACCCTTAGAAATTATGAAGGCGGTGATTGGTTTTCGGGTGGTGAACCTCGTCTCTCGGGTGGTGGACCTCGTCCCTCGGGTGGTGGACCTCGTCCCTCGGGTGGTGGACCTCGTCCCTCGGGTGGTGAACCTCGTCCCTCGGGTGGTGGACCTCGTCCCTCGGGTGGTGGACCTCGTCTCTCGGGTGGTGGACCTCGTCTCTCGGGTGGTGAACCTCGTCCCTCGGGTGGTGGACCTCGTCCCTCGGGTGGTGAACCTCGTCTCTCGGGTGGTGGACCTCGTCCCTCGGGTGGTGGACCTCATCCCTCGGGTGGTGGACCTCATCCCTCGGGTCGGGTGGTGGACCTCGTCCCTCGGGTGGTGAACCTCGTCCCTCGGGTGGTGGACCTCGTCCCTCGGGTGGTGGACCTCGTCCCTCGGGTGGTGGACCTCGTCTCTCGGGTGGTGAACCTCGTCCCTCGGGTGGTGGACCTCGTCCCTCGGGTGGTGAACCTCGTCTCTCGGGTGGTGGACCTCGTCCCTCGGGTGGTGGACCTCATCCCTCGGGTGGTGGACCTCATCCCTCGGGTCGGGTGGTGGACCTCGTCCCTCGGGTGGTGGACCTCATCCCTCGGGTGGTGGACCTCGTCCCTCGGGTGGTGAACCTCATGCCTCGGGTGGTGAACCTCATGCCTCGGGTGGGGTGGTGGACCTCGTCCCTCGGGTGGTGGACCTCATCCCTCTAGTGGTGGACCTCGTCCCTCGGGTGGTGAACCTCGTCCCTCGGGTGGTGGACCTTATCCCTCGGGTGGTGGACCTCATCCCTCTGGTGGTGGACCTCGTCCCTCGGGTAGTGAACCTCGTCCCTCGGGTGGTGGACCTCATCCCTCGGGTGGTGAACCTCGTCCCTCGGGTGGTGGCCCTCATCCCTCGGGTGGTTGACCTCGTCCCTCGGGTGGTGAACCTCGTCCCTCGGGTGGTGAACCTCATCCCTCGGGTGGGGTGGTGGACCTCGTCCCTCGGGTGGGGTGGTGGACCTCGTCCCTCGGGTGGTGGACCTTATCCCTCGGGTGGTGGACCTCATCCCTCGGGTGGTGGACCTCGTCCCTCGGGTGGTGGACCTCGTCCCTCAGGTTTTTGACCTCATCCCTCGGGTGGTGGACCTCATCCCTCAGGTTGGGTGGTGAACCTCATCCCTCAGGTCGGGTGGTGAACCTCGTCCCTCAGGTCGGGTGGTGGACCTCGTCCCTCGGGTGGTGGACCTCGTCCCTCGGGTGGTTGACCTCGTCCCTCGGGTGGTGGACCTCATCCCTCGGGTGGTGGACCTCATCCCTCGGGTGGTGGACCTCGTCCCTCGGGTTTTTGACCTCATCCCTCGGGTGGTGAACCTCGTCCCTCAGGTCGGGTGGTGAACCTCATCCCTCGGGTGGTGGACCTCGTCCCTCGGGTTTTTGACCTCATCCCTCGGGTGGTGAACCTCATCCCTCAGGTCGGGTGGTGAACCTCATCCCTCGGGTGGTGAACCTCGTCCCTCGGGTGGTGGATCTCGTCCCTCGGGTGGTGAACCTCGTCCCTCGGGTGGTGGACCTCATCCCTCGGGTGGTGAACCTCGTCCCTCGGGTGGTGGACCTCATCCCTCGGGTGGTGAACCTCGTCCCTCGGGTGGTGAACCTCGTCCCTCGGGTGGTGGACCTCGTCCCTCGGGTGGTGAACCTCGTCCCTCGGGTGGTGGACCTCATCCCTCGGGTGGTGAACCTCGTCCCTCGGGTGGTGGACCTCGTCCCTCGGGTGGTGAACCTCGTCCCTCGGGTGGTGGACCTCGTCCCTCGGGTGGTGAACCTCGTCCCTCGGGTGGTGAACCTCGTCCCTCGGGTGGTGGTCCTCGTCCCTTGGGTGCTGAACCTCGTCCCTCGGGTGGTGAACCTCGTCCCTCGGGTGGTGGACCTCGTCCCTCGGGTGGTGAACCTCGTCCCTCGGGTGGTGGACCTCGTCCCTCGGGTGGTGAACCTCGTCCCTCGGGTGGTGGACCTCGTCCCTCGGGTGGTGAACCTCGTCCCTCGGGTGGTGAACCTCGTCCCTCGGGTGGTGGACCTCATCCCTCGGGTGGTGAACCTCGTCCCTCGGGTGGTGGACCTCGTCCCTCGGGTGGGGTGGTGGACCTCGTCCCTCGGGTGGGGTGGTGGACCTCGTCCCTCGGGTGGTGGACCTTATCCCTCGGGTGGTGGACCTCATCCCTCGGGTGGTGGACCTCGTCCCTCGGGTGGTGGACCTCGTCCCTCAGGTTTTTGACCTCATCCCTCGGGTGGTGGACCTCATCCCTCAGGTCGGGTGGTGAACCTCATCCCTCAGGTCGGGTGGTGAACCTCGTCCCTCAGGTCGGGTGGTGGACCTCGTCCCTCGGGTGGTGGACCTCGTTCCTCGGGTGGTTGACCTCGTCCCTCGGGTGGTTGACCTCGTCCCTCGGGTGGTGGACCTCATCCCTCGGGTGGTGGACCTCATCCCTCGGGTGGTGGACCTCGTCCCTCGGGTTTTTGACCTCATCCCTCGGGTGGTGAACCTCGTCCCTCAGGTCGGGTGGTGAACCTCATCCCTCGGGTGGTGGACCTCGTCCCTCGGGTTTTTGACCTCATCCCTCGGGTGGTGAACCTCATCCCTCAGGTCGGGTGGTGAACCTCATCCCTCGGGTGGTGAACCTCGTCCCTCGGGTGGTGGACCTCGTCCCTCGGGTGGTGAACCTCGTCCCTCGGGTGGTGGACCTCATCCCTCGGGTGGTGAACGTCGTCCCTCGGGTGGTGGACCTCGTCCCTCGGGTGGTGAACCTCGTCCCTCGGGTGGTGAACCTCGTCCCTCGGGTGGTGGACCTCGTCCCTCGGGTGGTGAACCTCGTCCCTCGGGTGGTGGACCTCATCCCTCGGGTGGTGAACCTCGTCCCTCGGGTGGTGGACCTCGTCCCTCGGGTGGTGAACCTCGTCCCTCGGGTGGTGGACCTCGTCCCTCGGGTGGTGAACCTCGTCCCTCGGGTGGTGGACCTCATCCCTCGGGTGGTGAACCTCGTCCCTCGGGTGGTGAACCTCGTCCCTCGGGTGGTGGACCTCGTCCCTCGGGTGGTGAACCTCGTCCCTCGGGTGGTGGACCTCGTCCCTCGGGTGGTGAACCTCGTCCCTCGGGTGGTGAACCTCGTCCCTCGGGTGGTGGACCTCGTCCCTCGGGTGGTGAACCTCTTCCCTCGGGTTATGAACCTATAATCATATAGGGATCATATAGGAATCCCATAGGGACTGTATAAGAATCACATAGGGACTGTATAGATATGATTCCTATACAGTCCCTATGGGATTCCTATATGATTCCTATACAGTCCCTATGGGATTCCTATGCAGTCCCTATGTGATCCCTATATGATTCCTATACAGTCCCTATGGTATTCCTATAAGTCCCTATGGGATTCCTATATGATTCCTATGCAGTCCCTATGTGATCCCTATATGATTCCTATACAGTCCCTATGGGATTCCTATGCAGTCCCAATGGGATCGCTATGTGATCCCTATATGATTCCTATACAGTCCCTATGGTATTCCTACATGATTCCTATACAGTCCCTATGGTATTCCTATATGATTCCTATGCAGTCCCAATGGGATCCCTATGCGATTCCTATACAGTCCCTACATGTTCCCTATGTGATCCCTGTACAGTCCCTACATGATCCCTGTACAGTCCCTACATGATCCCTATGTGATCCCTGTACAGTCCCTACATGATCCCTATGTGATCCCTGTACAGTCCCTACATGATCCCTATGTGATCCCTGCACAGTCCCTATATGATTCCTATACAGTCCCTCCCTACATGTTCCCTATGTGATCCCTGTACAGTCCCTACATGTTCCCTATGTGATTCCTATACAGTCCCTCCCTATGTGATCCCTGTACAGTCCCTACATGTTCCCTATGTGATTCCTATACAGTCCCTCCCTATGTGATCCCTGTACAGTCCCTACATGATCCCTATGTGATCCCTGTACAGTCCCTACATGACCCCTATGTGATCCCTGTACAGTCCCTACATGTTCCCTATGTGATTCCTATACAGTCCCTCCCTATGTGATCCCTGTACAGTCCCTACATGTTCCCTATGTGATTCCTATACAGTCCCTCCCTATGTGATCCCTGTACAGTCCCTACATGATCCCTATGTGATCCCTGTACAGTCCCTACATGATCCCTATGTGATCCCTGTACAGTCCCTACATGACCCCTATGCGATCCCTGTACAGTCCCTACATGTTCCCTATGTGATCCGTGTACAGTCCCTACATGTTCCCTATACAGTCCCTACATGATCCCTATGTGATCCCTGCACAGTCCCTATATGATTCCTATACAGTCCCTCCCTACATGTTCCCTATGTGATTCCTATACAGTCCCTCCCTATGTGATCCCTATCACTGGAATGAAGCGCTGGGAAGACGTCTCCGGAGATCGGAACCACAAAACACAACAATGTCACTGAAGGGAGGCGGGGCTTTCTTCTTCGGCGTCACTGACGCCATCTTTGAAAAGGGCGACTCCCGACTCCGCCGCGGCTATAAAATGTGAAGATTGATTTCCTGTGACGCGTCTTCTAAAAAAAATAAATAAACCGAACGCTTCATCCGGTGATGTGAAATTTCCTCGGACTTGTGAAAAAATCGGACCCGCGTCACTTCCGGTGCTCGTACGTCAGAGCACAGCTGATCGCGGGTCCAGATGTTTTTTTTTGGGTCCGTGAATATCATAGACTGGGGTAGGCGGGCAGAGGCGGATCAAGCACAATTCAGAGACTCGGGTGGGAGGGGCGGAGGCGGTGCAAGAGTTTTAATGACATTATCGGCAGCACCGCCTCCAGCCCCGTCCCTAAGCAGGGGTTTCTTGAGGTCCGTGAAAAATATAGATTTGGGTGGGCGGGCGGAGGCGGAGCAACATTTTCAATTACATTGCAGCCAGCACCGCCTCCAGCCCCGTCTGCTTGTTCCCATACTATTTTGGTCCGAGAATTTCACAGACTCGGGTAGGCGGGACGGAGGCGGAGCAACAGTTTTAATGTCCAATATTAAAGTCTGTCAAGAAAATGTCTATTTAGGTGGAGAGCTTCTGAATACCCGACCAACAAACACATTTCCATGTTATTACTCATTTCAATGGGAAAGTTTAAAGTGCCAAAAAGTAAAGTTCCGCTCTTCTGTATTTTTTTAGGCTCCATGTACACGGGACCATCCTCACCCCCCCCACCACCGCCATCCTCCCGGCTGTACGAATCACCCCCCCCCCCCCCACCGCCATCCTCCCGGCTGTATGAATCCCCCCCCCCCCCCCCACCGCCATCCTCCCGGCTGCAGGAATCACCCCCCCCCCACCGCCATCCTCCCGGCTGCAGGGATCACCCCCCCCCCCACACCGCCATCCTCCCAGCTGCAGGGATCAACCCCCCACCGCCATCCTCCCGGCTGTACAAATCACCCCCCCCCACCGCCATCCTCCCGGCTGTACAAATCACCCCCCCCACCGCCATCCTCCCAGCTGTACAAATCACCCCCCCCACCGCCATCCTCCCGGCTGTACGAATCACCCCCCCCCCCCCCCACCGCCATCCTCCCAGCTGTACTAATCACCCCCCCCCCACCGCCATCCTCCCAGCTGTACGAATCACCCCCCCCCCACCGCCATCCTCCCAGCTGTATGAATCACCCCCCCCCACCGCCATCCTCCCAGCTGTACTAACCCCCCCCCCCCCACCGCCATCCTCCCAGCTGTATGAATCACCCCCCCCCCACCGCCATCCTCCCGGCTGTATGAATCACCCCCCCCCCCACCGCCATCCTCCCGGCTGCAGGAATCACCCCCCCCCCCACCGCCATCCTCCCGGCTGTATGAATCACCCCCCCCCCCCACCGCCATCCTCCCGGCTGTACGAATCACCCCCACCGCCATCCTCCCGGCTGTATGAATCACCCCCCCCCACCGCAATCCTCCCAGCTGTACTAACCTCCCTCCCCCCACCGCCATCCTCCCAGCTGTACGAATCACCTCCCCCCCACCGCCATCCTCCCAGCTGTACAAATCACCCCCCCCCACCGCCATCCTCCCAGCTGTACGAATCACCCCCCCCCCACCGCCATCCTCCCAGCTGTACAAATCACCCCCCCACCGCCATCCTCCCAGCTCTACGAATCACCCCCCCCCCACCGCCATCCTCCCAGCTGTACGAATCACCCCCACCGCCATCCTCCCAGCTGTACGAATCACCCCCACCGCCATCCTCCCAGCTGTACGAATCAACCCCCCCACCGCCATCCTCCCAGCTGTACGAATCACCCCCCCCCCCCACCACCATCCTCCCAGCTGTACGAATCACCCCCCCCCCACCGCCATCCTCCCAGATGTACGAATCACCCCCCCACCCCCATCCTCCCAGCTGTAGGGATCACCCCCCCCCACCGCCATCCTCCCAGCTGTAGGGATCACCCCCCCCCCCCACCGCCATCCTCCCAGCTGTACGAATCACCCCCCCACCCCCATCCTCCCAGCTGTAGGGATCACCCCCCCCACCGCCATCCTCCCAGCTGTAGGGATCACCCCCCCCACCGCCATCCTCCCAGCTGTAGGGATCACCCCCCCCACCCCCATCCTCCCAGCTGTACGAATCACCCCCCCCCCCACCCCCATCCTCCCAGCTGTACGAATCACCCCCCCACCACCATCCTCGGACCTGTGAAAAAATCGGACCGCGTCACTTCCGGTGCTCGTATGCCAGGAGCACAGCTGATCGCGGGTACAAGGCGCATGCGCAGAAGCTTTGTTTTTGGTCCGTGAATATCCAAGACTGGGGTAGGTCACTTATGCCCGTCATACGCAGCCAGTGTGCCCACTATTTGCAGCCACTTGTGCCCGTCATACGCAGCACTTGTGCCCTCCATATGCAGTCACTTGTACCCGTCATACGCGGCACTTCCTTCTTCTTCTTCTTCTTCTTCTTCTTCTTCTTCTGTAGTGGCGGCTGTGGCCCCTGTGTCCGCTTGGCTCCTCAGGCTTCCTCCGTCATGTCTCCTTTTCCGCCAAAGCGTTAGGCATCCAATAGGATCTCCTAAAGCTTTGGCCAATCGGGAGACAGGTTTTACTGACCTGCCTGCTGATTGGCAAGGAGGAACTTTGGTGTGAAAATAGCTTCTGGCTCTTATCACGTGCTTAAAGATACACACCCCGCCTATTCCCGCCATAGTATTTCATGCGTCCGGCATCCTGAAAGGGGCCAGGCACATGAATAGGGAGGGCGGCAGAGGTGACGGGGGCGGTGCCCATGCATTGTGGGCCCACCATGCAGGGGCCACCACTGGTCTTTGATCTCTGTCAAGTGCTGGGGTCTGGATCACCTCCGCTGCTTTTCCTCCAATCGGGCCAAAGAAGCTGAGTGCGAGTTTACCTATAGCCCTCACACTGGAGACTTGCACACCATCATCATGGCATCCCAGGACGGTGGGTATCAGGTCACGGGAAGGCAGAGCGCATGTGTGTCCCGCTTTGGGGTCACTGGTGGCTTAGGGAGAAGGAGATGGCCCCTGGGTATTCGTGGGAGAAGGAGAGGGCCCCTGGGTATCCGTGGGAGAAGGAGAGGGCACCTGGGTGTTTGGAGGAGGAGAGGGCCCCTTGGTGGCCATTTAGTGAAGAAGAGGGCCCCTGGGTGGCCAGGGGAAAAGGAGAGAGAACCTGGGTGGTTGGTAGAGAAGGAGTGGGCCCCTGGCTGTTTGAAGGAGAAGGAGATGGGCCACAGTGTGGGCCAAATTGGAAGAGCTGATCCTTGGGTGGTTGGAGGAGGAGAGGGTGCCACCCTTCTCCCCTTAGGACGGGGACAGACACCCTTCTCTCCCGAGAGGTAGGGGACACCATTCTCTCCCCTGGAGGACAGGGACACCATTCTCTCCCCCGGATGACGGAGACACCATTCTCTCCCCCGAGGACGAGGACACCCTTCTCTCCCCCGAGGACGAGGACACCCTTCTCTCCCCAGAGGTAGGGGACACCATTCTCTCCCCCGGAGGATGAGGACACCATTCTCTCCCTCGGAGGACGGGGACACCATTCTCTCCCTCGGAGGACGGGGACACCATTCTCTCCCTCGGAGGACGGGGACACCATTCTCTCCCCCAGAGTACGGGGACACCATTCTCTCCCCCAGAGGACGGGGACACCATTCTCTCCCCCGAGGACACCATTCTCTCCCCGGAGGAGGAGGACACCATTCTCTCCCCCAGAGGACGGGGACACCATTCTCTCCCCCGAGGACACCATTCTCTCCCCGGAGGACAAGGACACCCTTCTCTCCCCAGATGTAGGGGACACCATTCTCTCCCCTGGAGGACGAGGACACCATTCTCTCCCCTGGAGGACGAGGACACCATTCTCTCCCCCGGAGGACGAGGACACCAGGGCTGGACAGGGAGAGGAGGTGAGCGCTGCGGGGAACCAGAGCATCATGAGGGACAGGGGATAGAGGCACATGGGTGACCAGAGCATCATGGGGGGGGGGGTATAGAGGAGTAGGAGAGGAACAGAGAAGCATGTGTGGGAACAGAGAAGCGGGGGGGTATCAGTGGAGCACAGGGGGGACCAGAGAAGCATGAGGGTAAGAGGAGCATGGGGGGGGGGGGGATAGAGAAGCATGTGGGGGAACAGAGAAGCAGGGGGAGAACTAGAGGAGCAGAGAGGGGGACAGAGGCGCATGGGGGCCGGCCGCCATGGGAGAGACTTGTCAAAGTGTATGAAGTCCAGGGCAATATTTTTGTCCCAGTCCAGCCCTGGTGTCCCTGTCCTCCGGGGGAGAGAAGGGTGTCCCCGTCCTCCGGGGGAGAGAAGGGTGTCCCCATCCTCCGGGGGAGAGAAGGGTGTCCCCGTCCTCCGGGGGAGAGAAGAGTGTCCCCTACCTCTGGGGAGAGAAGGGTGTCCTCGTCCTCAGGGGAGAGAATGGTGTCCTCCGGGGGGAGAGAATGGTGTCCTCGTCCTCCAGGGGAGAGAAGGGTGTTCCCGTCCTCCAGGGGAAAGAGAAGGGTGTCCTCGTCCTCCGGGGGAGAGAATGGTGTCCCCGTCCTCCGAGGGAGAGAATGGTGTCCTCGTCCTCCGGGGGAGAGAATGGTGTCCCCGTCCTCCGGGGGAGAGAAGGGTGTCCCCTACCTCTGGGGAGAGAAGGGTGTCCTCGTCCTCGGGGGAGAGAATGGTGTCCTCCGGGGGGAGAGAATGGTGTCCTCGTCCTCCAGGGGAGAGAAGGGTGTTCCCATCCTCCGGGGGAGAGAATGGTGTCCTCGTCCTCCGGGGGAGAGAATGGTGTCCTCATCCTCCGGGGGAGAGAATGGTGTCCCCGTCCTCTGGGGAGAGAAGGGTGTTCCCATCCTCCGGGGGAGAGAATGGTGTCCTCGTCCTCCGGGGGAGAGAATGGTGTCCTCATCCTCCGGGGGAGAGAATGGTGTCCCCGTCCTCTGGGGAGAGAAGGGTGTCCTCGTCCTCCGGGGGAGAGAATGGTGTCCTCATCCTCCGGGGGAGAGAATGGTGTCCCCGTCCTCTGGGGAGAGAAGGGTGTCCTCGTCCTCCGGGGGAGAGAATGGTGTCCTCGTCCTCCGGGGGAGAGAATGGTGTTCCCTACCTCTGGGGAGAGAAGGGTGTCCTCGTCCTCCGGGGGAGAGAATGGTGTCCCTGTCCTCCAGGGGAGAGAATGGTGTCCTCGTCCTCCGGGGGAGAGAATGGTGTCCCCTCATGGGCACCGCCCCGTCACCTCTGCCGCCCTCCCTATTCATGTGCCTGGCCCCATTTCAGGATGCCGGACGCATGAAATACTATGGCGGGAATAGGCGGGGTGTGTATCTTTAAGCACGTGATAAGAGCCAGAAGCTATTTTCACACCAAAGTTCCTCCTTGCCAATCAGCAGGCAGGTCAGTAAAACCTGTCTCCCGATTGGCCAAAGCTTTAGGCGATCCTATTGGATGCCTAACGCTTTGGCGGAAAAGGAGACATGACGGAGGAAGCCTGAGGAGCCAAGCGGACACAGGAGCCACAGCCGCCACTACAGAAGAAGAAGAAGGAAGTGCCGCGTATGACGGGTACAAGTGACTGCATATGGAGGGCACAACTGCTGCGTATGACGGGCACAAGTGACCTACCTCAGTCTAGGATATTCACGGACCAAAAAAAAGCATCTGCGCATGCGCCTTGGACCAGCGATCAGCTGTGCTCCTGAAGTACGAGCACCGGAAGTGACGCGGTCCGATTTTTTCACAGGTCCGAGGATGGTGGTGGGGGGGGGGGGGGTTATTTGTACAGCTGGGAGGATGGGGGTGGGGGGGGGGGTGATTCGTACAGCTGGGAGGATGGCGGTGGGGGTGGGGGTGATTCGTACAGCTGGGAGGATGGCGGTGGGGGGGTGGGCGATTCGTACAGCTGGGAGGATGGGGGTGGGGGGGGGTGATTCGTACAGCTGGGAGGATGGCGGTGGGGGGGTGGGCGATTCGTACAGCTGGGAGGATGGGGGTGGGGGGGGTGATTCGTACAGCTGGGAGGATGGCGGTGGGGGGGGGGGTGATTCGTACAGCTGGGAGGATGGCGGTGGGGGGGGGGTTAGTACAGCTGGGAGGATGCCGGTGGGGGGGATAAGTACAGCTGGGAGGATGGTGGTGGGGCGGGTGATTTGTATGGCTGGGAGGATGGTGGCGGTGGGGGGGGGGGGTGATTCGTACAGCTGGGAGGATGGTGGCGGTGGGAGGGGGGGTGATTCGTACAGCTGGGAGGATGGCGGTGGGGGGGGGTGATTCGTACAGCTGGGAGGATGGCGGTCGGGGGGGGGGTGATTCGTACAGCTGGGAGGATGGCGGTGGGGGGGGAGGTGATTCGTACAGCTGGGAGGATGGCGGTGGGGGGGGACGGTTAGTACAGCTGGGAGGATGGCGGTGGGGGTGATTCATACAGCTGGGAGGATGGCGGTAATGGGGGGGGTGATTCGTACAGCTGGGAGGATGGCGGTGGGGGGGGGGTGATTCGTACAGCTGGGAGGATGGCGGTGGGGGGGGGTGATTCGTACAGCCGGGAGGATGGCGGTGGGGGGAGGGTGATTTGTACAGCTGGGAGGATGGCGGTGGGGGGGGTGATTTGTACAGCCGGGAGGATGGCGGTGGGGGGGGGGTTGATTTGTACAGCCGGGAGGATGGCGGTGGGGGGGGGGTGATTTGTACAGCCGGGAGGATGGCGGTGGGGGGGGGGGTGATTTGTACAGCCGGGAGGATGGCGGTGGGGGGTTGATCCCTGCAGCTGGGAGGATGGCGGTGTGGGGGGGGGGTGATTCCTGCAGCCGGGAGGATGGCGGTGGGGGGGGGGGTGATTCCTACAGCCGGGAGGATGGCGGTGGGGGGGGGGTGATTCATACAGCCGGGAGGATGGCGGTGTGGGGGGGGGTGATTCGTACAGCCGGGAGGATGGCGGTGGGGGGGGGGGTGATTTGTACAGCTGGGAGGATGGCGGTGGGGGGGGTGATTTGTACAGCCGGGAGGATGGCGGTGGGGGGGGTTGATTTGTACAGCCGGGAGGATGGCGGTGGGGGGGGGTGATTTGTACAGCCGGGAGGATGGCGGTGGGGGGTTGATCCCTGCAGCTGGGAGGATGGCGGTGTGGGGGGGGGGGTGATTTGTACAGCCGGGAGGATGGCGGTGGGGGGGGTGATTTGTACAGCCGGGAGGATGGCGGTGGGGGGTGATCCCTGCAGCTGGGAGGATGGCGGTGTGGGGGGGGGGGGTGATTCCTGCAGCCGGGAGGATGGCGGTGGGGGGGGGGGGTGATTCCTACAGCCGGGAGGATGGCGGTGTGGGGGGGGGGGGGGTGATTCATACAGCCGGGAGGATGGCGGTGGTGGGGGGGGTGAGGATGGTCCCGTGTACATGGAGCCTAAAAAAATACAGAAGAGCGGAACTTTACTTTTTGGCACTTTAAACTTTCCCATTGAAATGAGTAATAACATGGAAATGTGTTTGTTGGTCGGGTATTCAGAAGCTCTCCACCTAAATAGACATTTTCTTGACAGACTTTAATATTGGACATTAAAACTGTTGCTCCGCCTCCGTCCCGCCTACCCGAGTCTGTGAAATTCTCGGACCAAAATAGTATGGGAACAAGCAGACGGGGCTGGAGGCGGTGCTGGCTGCAATGTAATTGAGAATGTTGCTCCGCCTCCGCCCGCCCACTAAAATCTATATTTTTCACGGACCTCAAGAAACCCCTGCTTAGGGACGGGGCTGGAGGCGGTGCTGCCGATAATGTCATTAAAACTCTTGCACCGCCTCCGCCCCTCCCACCCGAGTCTCTGAATTGTGCTTGATCCGCCTCTGCCCGCCTACCCCAGTCTATGATATTCACGGACCCAAAAAAAAACATCTGCGCATGCGCTGCGCATGCGCCGTGGACCCGCGATCAGCTGTGCTCTGACGTACGAGCACCGGAAGTGACGCGGGTCCGATTTTTTCACAAGTCCGAGGAAATTTCACATCACCGGCCACTGCTGCTCACTACCTTCCCTGGTGGAGTGATACGATGCTGCACTCCGCCTCCTGTCCTCAACTCCTCATGTGCAGAGTGCAGACTGCCGAGACTGAGATGAGGCTGACAAGGGAGAAAGAACCTGAGCACCATGGCTGCAGAGCACACAGTGAGTGTAGCACAGAGGATAGACTCCTCACTGTGTATGGCTTACACACAGCATGGCATGTTACATTATGTGTATTTAGAATTATGATACTTACACAGGCAGCATAGTCATCATGTGCTCTGTGATGATCTGTCACAGTGTCATATTGCTGTTGGGTGCTTACTTTGTTATGGCTGTATTGGGTTGAAGTTTGTAACCCACAGTACAGCCAAAGTCAGAACCCAAAAGCCATTTGACACTGACAGATCCATGACAGAACACATGCTGTCTGTGCTGCCTGTGTGATTTTCAGAATGCTGGTGAAGATGCAGTGAGATGTTGCTTTACACATGCATTTGGGGGGGCAGTAAACATGTGCCCCCCAACCACCCCCCTTTAACCACTTCCTGTCCAGCGATGTACTGGTACATTGCTGGATTGTAAGGGTGATATCTTGATCATCGCTACAGCGATGATCAAGATATAATTTTTTAGCTCCAGCGATTCTGCACACAGTAAAAAGTAATCTTACTGGTTAAAAAGCCCCTGGATTACTTTTACAGTCAGTGGAAGGGGGTTCCACCACCATCACGCCACCACCTTTGCTGGGCTCTCCAATGCAATCGGGTCCTGTGAGCAGCAGCATCAAGTTCCTGGGACACAGTGAGTAGAACTGATGTAGTTCCTCCCACTGTGTGCTGTCAGAAACCAGGAGCAATTACCGGCTTGAACAAGCAACTGATCAAACCGATCTGGGTTTGATCAGATGCTTTGTAGGCCAGAGGATAGATATGGGGTCTAATAGACGCCAGATCTCTCCATAAAGGGGACCTGTCACTGCCCCATGCTATAACTAGGGATGTTGTTCATTACTTCTGATAGCAATAAAAGAGATATAAAAAAAATGAAAGACACAGTGAAAAAATTTTTTGTTAATAAAATAAAATTGAAAAAAAAAAAAATTAAACCGTCTCTGTCCCCCTGTACTGATAAGCCATAATGATTGTGTGTGCATATGTAAACGGTGAGAAATCTGCAGAGGTGGGGAGGAGGGGCCTGGGGTGGGGTTGAGGGCGGGATTAAAGGGGGCCCCGTCAGGTAGTCTGTACGGGGCCCCATGATTTCTAACAGCAGCCCTGGTGGTGGGGATCGGGCATCGGCAGGCACATCGGGCAGCGGCGCGGATCGAGGCATCGCGGACATCAGGCTGCGGCGGGCATCCTGTGTCTCCTCCTCCTCGCTTCTGCTGTGCGCCTCCTCCCCTCCCATCCAATAGGGTCCCCTGTCCTTTGAGTCAATTGGGTTATGGGTATCAGACCCGCTTCCCGATTGGCCAGGAGGAGGATCAGTGTTGCAACAGCAAATATTAATTTACTGTTGTAACACCTGGGTGGGCTCGTGGCGCAATGCTCTGCACCACGAGCCCACCCTATTTCAAAGTCTATTAGAGCCTCTGGCTCTAATCAGGTGCGTCAAAAAAACACCACCACCGCTATAATTCATGCGCCCCGCGTCCTGAAAGGGGCCGGATGCATGCATGAATAGGGGGTATCGGCTGGGGATCATAGAGCATTAATTAGGATGTGGTGGCCATGGATAGAAGGGGGGGGGGCGTCTGGGAGCCCCTAATGGACAGACCGCCTCTGTTTCCCCCCCCCCAGCATCCATCACAGCATGTGTCCCGGAATCTATACCAAAGATGAGCCTATTACTTACATACTTCCCGTAGCCTCAACCATGATCCCAGTAAAACCACTTCTACCTTCGGCCATTTATAAACAGTCTAAAGGACAGGAAGTGGTTAAAAGGACACTAAGGGCTAGATTCAGGTAGGGCTGCGCATTGTTACGGCGGCGTAGCGTATCGTATTTACGATACGCTGCCGTAAATCAGAGAGGCAAGTGCTGTATTCACAAAGCACTTGCCTCCTAAGTTACGGCGGCGTAGCGTAAATGGGGACGGCATAAGCGCGCCTAATTCAAATGAGTATGAGGGGGAGTGTTTTATGTAAATGGGTGATGACCCGACGTGATTGACGTTTTTTACGAACGGTGCATGCGCCGTCCGTGTACATATCCCAGTATGCATTGCTCCAAAGTACGCCACAAGGAAGTATTGGTTTTGACATGAACGTAAATTACGTCCAGCCCTATCCGCGAACGACTTACGCAAACGACGTAAAAAATTCAAAATTCGATGCGGGAACGACGTCCATAATTAACATTTCGTGCGCCTCATAGAAGCAGGAGCAACGTTACGCCGGGAAAGCCTCACGCAAACGACGTAAAAAAAATCCGCCGGGCGCACGTATGTTTGTGAATCGGCGTATCTAGGTCATTTACATATTCTACGCCAAAAACGACGGAAGCGCCACCTAGTGGCCAGCGTAAGTATGCACCCTAAGATACGACGGTGTAAGAGACTTACGCCAGTCGGATCTTAGCCTAATTCCGGCGTATCTTGCTTTCTGAATACAGAAAGAAGATACGCCGGCGCAGCTTTGATTTTACGTGGCGTATCTATAGATATTAGGTGCAGGAACTCAACCACGACCCCGTTCAGATTTCAAAAACAGTAGAAGGGTTTTAAAGGGGCATTAAATACCAGGATTGCATTACATACAGAGTGCAGAGTTCAGGGGGGCTACACACAGAGTGCAGAGCTGTCACTTGTAAACACAGAAACCAGACTTCTGTGTTTACAAGTGATTGTGGTGAGCGGGCACCAAAGGGTCTGAGCCAGAGGTGGTGGAACTGAGTTCCCCCTGAAAAAAAGCCCTGGGCCCCGTACCTGGTACTGCCATTACATAGACAGCTTTACCGGACCACCGGCCATAACTACATGGAGACTCTGTTCCTCTCTACTGCTCAGGAAATGGAGGATTTTGGATTCAGGTCAGGGAAATCCTTTCATGTCTAACAGGATGGCTGAATTGCGGATTTATAACTCTTGCCAGTTTAATGGCCGATACAGAATGTAGACAGAGATAACGCGAAGGGAGGTCAGATGTAGCAACATCTAAACAACCTGATTTATTTTATCAAAGCAATAAAAATTGTTGGAACCTACAATGGGTAACCTTCGTAAAATGTAACAAACACAAAAGGGGAGAGTTCTATCAAACTATGTAGTGATCTAAGCATGGAACGCAACTAATAAAAATGAGACCGGAGCTGTACTGGAGATCACAGAAAACAGAAGGGAGTTGGGTTGCTCTCTTTTGAGGCCTATGATGTCCGGGCCAGATTCTGGTAGAAGTGCGGCGGCGTAACATATCATAGATATGTTACACCGCCGCAAGTTTTCATCGCAAGTGCCTGATTCACAAAGCACTTGCGATGAAAACTACGCCGGCGGCCTCCGGCGCAAGGCGGGCCAATTCAAATGGGCGTGTGCCATTTAAATTAGGCGCGCTCCCGCGCCGGATCTACTGCGCATGCTCCGTTTCTTAACTCCTGTCGTGCTTTGTGCGCCGTGACGTAATTTTTTCGAACGGCGACGCGCGTAGCGGAATTCCGTATTCCCGGACGGCTTACGCAAACGACGTTATTTTTTAAATTTCGACGCGGGAACGACGGCCATACTTTAGACAGCAATACGTTTGCTGACTAAAGTTAGGGCACCAAAAATGACGAGTAACTTTGCGACGGGAAACTAGACTAGCGGCGACGTAGCGAACGTGAAAATCCTTCGTGGATCCGCCGTAACTCCTAATTTGCATACCCGACGCTCGTTTACGGCGCGAACTCCCCCCAGCCGCGGCCGCGGTACTGCATCTTAAGATCCGACAGTGTAAAACAATTACACCTGTCGGATCTTAGGGATATCTATGCGTAACTAATTCTATGAATCAGTAGCATAGATAGAAACAGAGATGCGACGGCGTATCAGCAGATACAACGTCGTATCTCATTTGTGAATCTGGCCCTCCATTCTTAGTAACAACCCCCGGTACTAGGAAGGTCTATTAGATGGTATGCTTGTAAGTGGGTTGAAGTGAAAGGGGTTGTAAAGGTTTGTGTTTTTTCATGCGCTTGATCGCCGAGGTCACTGAGACTCGGCTGATCACAGATCCAAGTAAGGGGCCAATCCTGGCCCCTTACCACGTGATCAGCTGTCAGCCAATGACAGCTGATCCCATGATGTAAACAAAACCTTGGTAATCATTTTTGCGATTGAAGGCCACCTGCCAATGGCAGTGCCACCTGCCATTGCCACCTGCAAGTGCCCACCAGTGTCACCTATCAATGCCCACAAGTGCCACCTATCAATGCCCACCAGTGGTGCCAATCAGTGCCTCATCAGTGCCACCTAGCAGTGCTGCCTATCAGTGAAACCTACCAGTGCCGATCAGTGCCCATTATTGCCACCCATCAGTACCCATCACTGCCACCCATCAGTGCCCATCACTGCCACCCATCAGTTCCACCTATTAGTGCCACTTCTCAGTGCCCAAAAGTGCCACCTATCAATGCTCTTTAGTGCCACCCATCAGTGCTACCTCTCAGTGTCACTTCTCAGTGCACACCAGTGTTGCCTATCAGTGCCCACCAGTGCCGCCTTATCTGTGCCCATCAATGCAGCTCACCGGTGCCCATAAGTGCAGCCCATCAGTGACCATCAGTGCAGCCTATCGGTGCCCATCAGTGCAGCCTCATCAGTGTACATCAATGAAGGAGAAAAATTACCGTATTTATCGGCGTATACTGTGCACTTTTTTCCCCTTAAAATCAGGGGGAAATCGTGGGTGCGCGATATACGCCGATCCCCGCTGTCTGAGCGCCGCCGACAAAGCCCGAGCAGAGCTGAGTGTACTGTGCGCTCGGCCACGCTCGGCTCCGCCCGCAGCCACGCGAGAGGAGCCGAGAGAAGCCGAGTGGAGCCGAGAGGAGCCGAACACACCGGAAATCCGGCTCTGCACAGCTCGACCGAGGCGCCAAATTCAACGCTGCAACCCCCGGCAGACGGACGCGACACACACCGCCAAGGCTGGACGGACCCCGCGCAAGGCCGCAGACAGACGCCGGACAAGGCTGCTGACAGCAGATGGACACCGACAAGGCTGAGCATCCAAAAAGTAATTTTTTTCCAAAACTTCTCTTCTCGCTTGGGGTTCGCGTTATACGCCGGCGCGCGGTATACCCCAGATAAATACGGTACCTGTTTGCAAAATTTATTAACAAAATATAAAATATATATATAAAAAAAAAAAAATCTGTCTTTTTAAAACTTTTTTACGAAAAATAAAAAACGCAAAGTTGATCAAATACTATCAAAAGAAAGCTCTATTTGTGGGAAAAAAAATTATAAAAATGTAATTTGAGTAGAGCGTTGTATGACCGCGCAATTGTCATTCAAACTGCATCAGCGCTGAAAGCTGAAAATTGGTCTGGGCAGGAGGGGGGGGGGGGGGGGTTTAAGTGCCCAGTAAGTAAGTGGTTAATGTGGAATGTACGTTCCTTGCTAAAGGAACATTATTTTCTATCAAGTTGTTATAGGTAAAGTTCCTCTTTCGGGTGCCCTCGGCAAAAACAAGTACCGTATTTATCGGCGTATACCGCGCCCGCATATAACGCGCACCCCAAGCTTAGAAGGGAAGTTTAAGGAAAAAACGTACATTTTGGATGTCTTGCCCGGCGTCCATCGGCGGCCTTGTCCGGCATCCGTCTGCGGCCTTGCGCGGGGTCCGTCCAGCCTTGTCGGTGTCCGTCTGCTGTCTTGCCCGGCGTCCATCGGCGGCCTTGTCCGGCGTCCGGCGTCCGTCTGCGGCCTTGCGCGGGGTCCGGCCAGCCTTGTCGGTGTCCGTCTGCTGTCTTGCCTGGCGTCTATCGGCAGCCTTGTCCGGCGTCCGTCTGCGGCCTTGTGCGGGGTCCATCAAGCCTTGTCGGTGTCCATCTGCTGTTTTGCCCGGCGTCCATCGGCGGCCTTGTCCGGCGTCCGTCTGCGGCCTTGCTCGGGGTCCGTCCAGCCTTGTCGGTGTCCGTCTGCTGTTTTGCCCGGCTTCCATCGCCGGCCTTGTCTGGCGTCCGTCTGCGGCCTTGCGCGGGGTCCGTCCAGCCTTGTCGGTGTCCGCCTGCTGTTTTGCCCGGCTTCCATCGGCAGCCTTGTCCGGTGTCCGTCTGCGGCCTTGCGAGGGGTCTGTCCAGCCTTGTCGGTGTCCGTCTGCTGTCTTGCCCGGGGTCCATCGGCAGCCTTGTCCGGTGTCCGTCTGCCGGGGGTTGCAGCGTTGTGGGTTTGAGTTTGGCGCCTCGGTCGAGCTGTACAGAGCCGGATTTACGGTGTGTTTGGCTTCTTTCGGCTCCTCTCGCGTGGCTGCGGGCGGAGCCGAGCGTGGCCGAGCCTAGCTGAGTGCCCAGAACACTCGGCTCGGTCTTTGTCGGCGGCGCTCTGAGACAGCGAGGATTGGAGTATGACACGCACCCACGATTTTCCCCTGATTTTAAGGGGAAAAAAGTGCGCGTTTTACGCCGATAAATACGGTATTTCGAATTGGCAGTGTGAGTACAAGGATAGTTCTGTAATTTTTTTTATTACTTTACGGTGATCAAATATTTATTTTTCTGCCCTTTCATGTTCAAGCTTTAAAACCTGACAGGTACACTTAGCCAAGCAAATTCCTGCAAGATCTCGTGAACTTCCACCATGAAATAACCGCTAAAAGATACGGCATTTGTATCTCAGCGGCCGCTTCCCCGAGCAGTTCATGTCTGAACGGTGAAAGACTAATTCTTGCGATTATTAGCTGGCAGCAGCTTCAATAAACAGAGGAGACCTCCCTGACAAGTGGAAAAAAATGATAAATCCAGAGAAAATCCAACTGTCCTGCCTTGACTTTTCATGCTAGGCCAGAACTATGTCAGTTATGTAAACAGCGTCCTGCGCACAATAACCGTACCAGAGACTGCGGGCACTTCTCTACGGGTCAAACCGAGAGAGCGCGGAATCACAATATCATCATCTCCGCTGGAGGAAGACAAACAATGGCCGTGCCAAGACGGACCCTTAGGCCCAGATTCTCAAAGACTTACGACGGTGTATCTCCAGATACGCCGTCGTAAGTCCGAATGGACGCCGTCGTATCTATGCGCCTGATTCATAGAATCAGTTACGCATAGATTTGGCCAAGATACGAGTCTCCTACGCCGTCGTATCTTGGGGTGCATATTTACGCTGGCCGCTAGGTGGCGCTTCCGTTGATTTCCGCGTCGAATATGTAAAAGAGCAAAATACGCCGATTCATGAACGTACGGACGCCCGTCGCAATTAGTTACGCCGTTTACGTTAGACATACGCCGGCGTAAAGATAAAGCTGGTCTGTAGGTGGCGCAGCCTATGCAAGGTATGGACGTCGGAACAAGCGTATCTTTTTACGTTGTTGACGTAAGTTGTACGTGAATGGGGCTGTGCGTAGGTTACTTTCACGTCACAGACATTAAGCCGGCGTATCTTTGGGCGTAAATACGACGTGATACTGAGAATGCGCGCACATGCGTCGTTCGTTTGGCCATGCATCCACATGGGGTCACGCTTAATTTAAATAAAACACGCCCACGACCTGCCTACTTTGATTTACGTGCGCTTACGCCGGCCGATTTACGCTACGCCGCCGTAACTTAGGACGCAAGTGCTTTGTGAATACAGCACATGCCTCTCTAAGTAGCGGAGGCATAGCGTAAATAAGATACGCTACGCCCGCACAACGTAAAGCCTCTCACATGATTATGTGAACCTCCTGATGGTCTGGTTGGCTGAAGACTGACCTCTCACAGGATTATGTGAGCCTCCTGATGGTCTGGTTGGCTGAAGGTTGTACTATCACAGAAATATGTTAACCTCCTGATGGTCTGGTTGGCTAAAGGTTAACCTCTCACAGGATTATGTAAACCTCCTGGTGGCCTGGTTGACTGAAGATTGACCTATCACAGGAATATGTTAACCTCCTGATGGTCTGGTTGGCTGAAGGCTAGCCTCTCACAGGATTATGTGAACCTCCTGATGGTCTGGTTGGCTGAAGACGGATCTCTCACAGGATTATGTGAACCTCCTGATGGCCTGGTTGGCTGAAGGTTGACCTCTCACTGGATTATGTGAACCTCCCGATGGCCTGGTTAGCTGAAGGTTGATTTCTCACAAGATTATGTGAACCTCCTGATGGCCTGGTTGGCTGAAGACTGATTTCTCACAGGATTATGTGAACACCCTGATGGCCTGGTTGACTGAAGGTTGACCTATCACAGGAATATGTTAAGCTCCTGATGGTCTGGTTGGCTGAAGGTTGACCTCTCACAGGATTATGTGAACCTCCTGATGGTCTGGTTGGCTGAAGACTGACCTCTCACAGGATTATGTGAACCTCCTGATGGCCTGGTTGGCTGAAGACAGACTTCTCACAGGATTATGTGAACCTCCTGATGGTCTGGTTGGCTGAAGACGGATCTCTCACAGGATTATGTGAACCTCCTGATGGTCTGGTTGGCTGAAGACGGATCTCTCACAGGATTATGTGAACCGCCTGATGGCCTGGTTAGCTGAAGGTTGACCTCTCACAGGATTATGTGAACCTCCTGATGGTCTGGTTGGCTGAAGACTGACCTCCCACAGGATTATGTGAACCTCCTGATGGCCTGGTTGGCTGAAGATTGATTTCTCACAGGATTATGTGAGCCTCCTGATGGCCTGGTTGGCCGAAGGTTGTACTATCACAGAAACATGTGAACCTCCTGATGGCCTGGTTGACTGAAGGTTGACCTATCACAGGAATATGTTAAGCTCCTGATGGTCTGGTTGGCTGAAGGTTGACCTCTCACAGGATTATGTGAACCTACTGATGGTCTGGTTGGCTGAAGACGGATCTCTCACAGGATTATGTGAACCTCCTGATGGTCTGGTTGGCTGAAGACGGATCTCTCACAGGATTATGTGAACCTCCTGATGGCCTGGTTAGCTGAAGGTTGACCTCTCACAGGATTATGTGAACCTCCTGATTGTCTGGTTGGCTGAAGACTGATTTCTCACAGGAATATGTGAACCTGCTGATGGTCTGGTTGGCTGAAGGTTGACCTCTCACAGGATTATGTGAACCTCTTGATGGTCTGGTTGGCTGAACACTGACCTCCCACAGGATTATGTGAACCTCCTGATGGCCTGGTTGGCTGAAGATTGATTTCTCACAGGATTAT